>NC_066557.1:5658641-5678641 GCF_024679095.1 Eriocheir sinensis
GTTTCAAAATGGAGATTAATAACAATACATTCACCACTTTTATACTTAGACTCAATAGTTAAAGAGTACTCCATTTTCTTTAACACGGATACTTAAAGGCTGACTCGTACAGATTGGCGCTAATAAACAAGGCTAGGGGCAAGCTGTGACTGGCGACTGGAAGGAGAAAGAAAATAGGGAAAAGAAAAGGAAAATGGAGAAATAAAGAAGATGAGAAATAGGGAAAATAGGGAAAGAAAAAGGAAAATGGGGAAATACAGAAGATGAGAAATAGGGAAAATATGGAAAGAAAAAGGAAAATGGGGAAATATAGAGGATGAGAAATAGGGAAAATATGGAAAGAGAAAGGAAAATGGGGAAATATAGAAGATGAGAAATAGGGAAAATAGGGAAAGGAAAAGGAAAATGGGGAAATAAAGAAGATGAGAAATAGGGAAAATAGGGAAAGAAAAAGGAAAATGGGGAAATATAAAAGATGAGAAATAGGGAAAATAGGGAAAGAAAAAGGAAAATGGAGAAATATAGAAGATGAGAAATAGGGAAAATAGGGAAAGAAAAAGGAAAATGGGGAAATATAGAAGATGAGAAATAGGGAAAATAGGGAAAGAAAAAGGAAAATGGAGAAATAAAGAAGATGAGAAATAGGGAAAATAGGGAAAGAAAAAGGAAAATGGGGAAATATAGAAGATGAGAAATAGGGAAAATAGGGAAAGAAAAAGGAAAATGGAGAAATAAAGAAGATGAGAAATAGGGAAAATAGGGAAAGAAAAAGGAAAATGGAGAAATAAAGAAGATGAGAAATAGGGAAAATAGGGAAAGAAAAAGGAAAATGGAGAAATAAAGAAGATGAGAAATAGGGAAAATAGGGAAAGAAAAAGGAAAATGGAGAAATATAGAAGATGAGAAATAGGGGAAATAGGGAAAGAAAAAGGAAAATGGGGAAATATAGAAGATGAGAAATAGGGAAAATAGGGAAAGAAAAAGGAAAATGAAGAAATAAAGAAGATGAGAAATAGGGAAAATAGGGAAACAAAAAGGAAAATGGGGAAATATAGAAAATAAGAAAAGAAAGAGGGGAAGAAAGGAGGATTAGTAGGGGTAAGATCCAACTTCACAGTCCAACACAGTGGCTTTATAACACAATGGTCAGGTTTTCTATACAACAGCAGATACATAAAAGACCTCCTGTACGGCTGCCTCAGTGTCCTTAACTTATATATGAACGCAAAACTACATAAGGAATTTTAGAAGTCCCTGGTATTGGTTTGAATCTATTATTTTTTTCTTTGTTTTGCTCTTTTAATTATCATAGCTTGTTTAATTCTGCTTTGTTTTAATAATTTATAATATTCACAACACCAAGTATGGCTTCCTCAACTTTCTTAACTTATATATAAACGCAAAACTACATAAGGAATTTTTGAAGGCCATGGTATTGGTTTGAAGGCTTATTAACCCATCATGGCGAACTGTGAAAATGGTCTGAAGTATTTTCCGGGCGAGCGGTGACGGGTGCCCGGCGGGGGTGTGCGCGGCTGGCTGGGCGGCGATGATTCTAATAGAGTTGTTTGTCACGCTCACGGCTGGCAGGCTCCTCGCAAACAGGCTTCAATTATTAGCTCGCTGTTGATCCCGGAGCGGGGCGGCGGCATTCCTCTCACCTGGTTATTAAGTTACCTGTGTTTACGGTTGTTGCTGTTTTTTTATTGTTGTTGTTATGTGTTGTCGTTTTTCTTTTATATTTTTTCATGTTTGTTCAGTTTGTTTCTCGTGTTTCGTGGTGTTTATACTCTTGCTCACCTTTGTTTTGTTTAGTGTTTATTTAATCTTTTTTTTTTATCATATTTTGCTTTGTCTTCATTATCTTATTTTTAACAGCTATATATCTTTTTTCTTTGTTTTGCTCTTCTAATTATCATAGCTTGTCTAATTTTGCTTTGTTTGAATAATTCAGTATTTATTCAACTATGATTTTATTATTTTATGTATTCTAAGCATTATATCCTTTCATTGAACTTTCGCTTTTGGACATGTTTCACAAAATAACTTTTCCTCTTTTACTATTTCGCTTATTTTTATTTTTCTGTTTTACATTTTCTCTCTTTCACGGTTTTGGTTTATTTCGCCCACATAACTCAGCTTTACTGTTTCACTTTATTTATCTTATTTTATTTTTCTGCTTTTCCTCTGCTCTGTTTCGCTGTTTTGGTTTATTTCACTCACGCAACTTTTGCCTCGCTTAATTAAACGCTTCCTCGCCTGGGTATTCATTCCCGTGTCAGGCGGGTACCGTTGGCATTCCTTTATATACCGTAACCTTATTTTACCTTTATTTCTTCTCCTTATTCGTTACTCATATATATGCTTTTCCCTTTTTTTTATACCCTCTTTTTATACTTAACTTTATTGACATATTTTATTTTTCATTCATCCTATATTTTCTAAACTTAATATCATTGTTTTTAATCTATGTTTACTTTTTAACCTTTATTTACTTTAGTCCTTCCTTTAGACCTTATTTTTCCTTTATTTGTTGTACTTATGCTGCTAGATATGTTTTTTCCTCTTTATACCTCCTCTTTATTCTTATATACAAAACTCCTTATATTCACTTTACTCTTATATACATACATTTTTATTTGTATTGACTTCATTTCCTTAGCTTTACTTCTG
Organism: Eriocheir sinensis; assembly: GCF_024679095.1. Classification (NCBI taxonomy): domain Eukaryota; kingdom Metazoa; phylum Arthropoda; class Malacostraca; order Decapoda; family Varunidae; genus Eriocheir; species Eriocheir sinensis. The sequence goes on from NC_066557.1 coordinate 5,661,315, forward strand.
TGTATAGTCTCTTACTTTTACTTCTACGAATTCTGGTTAACAAGAAAATGATACCTGTTCACATACCTGTCATGACATTCTCCCATTTGGATGTTAAACTGCCGGTCAGGTGTTCGCTTTTGTTCTCGTAAATATCGTATATAGCCCATTTTTTCACATACTTTTTACAAACAAGCTCGAGTTGCACCCAGTGAAATGTTGAGGCGAGGGAAGCGTTCTGTCGTGAATAGATTTATTCCTGAGATTTCACCTGATGTATGGATGAAAAGAAGTGGGTGACTACAGAGATTGATCGACTCAGAAACCCTAACATCAAAGGAAAAGTTAAAAATACCCGAAGCGTCAAAGAAACCACCAATAGCGAGATTTGAGATGGCATTGACAGGTGACGAGGATAGAAGAGGAGTGTGTAGGAAGATAAATAATGTGAATGGGAGTGCAGAATAGGAGAGAGAGGAGACTGGTCGACTAAAAAACGCTAACATTGAAGGTAGAGTTAAAAATACCGAGGCGTCAAAGGAACCGCAAATAGCAAGACTTGATGGTATTGAGAGGGGATGAGAATAGAAGAGGAGTGTGTAGGAAGATAAATAATGTGAATTGGAGTACAGAATAGGAGAGAGAGGAGACTGATCGACTAAAAAACGCTAACATCAAAGGTAGAGTTAAAAATACCGAGGCGTCAAAGGAACCGCAAATAGCAAGACCTGAGATGGTATTGACAGGTGATGAGAATAGAAGAGGAGTGTGTAGGAAGACAAGTAATGTGATTAGAAGTACATAATAGGAGAAAGAAAAGGAGACCGAGGAAGAGGAGGATGGATAGTGTAAAGGAAGGCATGAGATAAAAAAAAAATACAATTGTCAAAGGAGTGTGTAGGAAGACATTGGAACTACAAGGAAGAGACACCGAGGAAAAGTTGAATGGGTAGTTTGCAGAAAGATATGAGAGACACAAAATAGCATCAGTTATATCAGAGGAGGGTGCTGGAAGACATGTACTTAATGAGAATGGAAGCGAAGGGTAGAAGGAGGAGTAGAAGGAGGCCGGGGAAGAGGTGTGGGTAGTGTAGAGAAAAATATGAGGAATGAAAATGATCGTTGGTGTGTAGGAAGTCAAGTAGAAAAAAATTGACGTGCAGTGTAAAAGAAAGAGAAGAGAAGAGGGCCACAGAGGAGGTGAATAGGCAGTGAAAAGGAAGACGCTGAGGAACAAAAAAAAAAAAAAAAAAAAAAAAAAACATCACTGAACTAAAAAAAAAAAAAAAAAAAAAAAATCACAGTGGAGGAGACTTACATAAGAACGACCCCTTTAACTCCTGGTATAGTAATGCTGAATAATACACAGCTAAAGGAAGTGCTTTCTCGTGTTTTTTTTTACAACAAAGGAGACAGCTCAAGGGCACAAAAAAAGGAGACAATAATGAAAAACAGCCCGCTACTCCCTCGACATTCTCCTGATACACGCGTGCCTCAAATCCCAAAGAAGTATTTATATTTATTAACGCGTCACAACATTCCTCCTCTCTCTCTCATTATGTTCCTTTTTTTCCCAATATTTACCTCTCAATCTTTACTCAATTAAACACCTGCCATTTTACCTCATAACCTTCCTCCTCTCTCTCATTATGTTACTCTCATTATCATTTTACATTATGTTACTCTGATTATCATTTTACGTCACAACATTCTCCTCTCTCTCATTATGTTACTTTTTTCCCAATATCTACCTCTCAATCTTTACTTAATCAAACACCTGCCATTTTACCTCATAACCTTCCTCCTCTCTTTCGTTTTGTTACCTTTCTCAAAATGTTTACCTGTCTGTCTTCACGCAATCAAACACCTGCCATTTCACCTCTTACCATCACTTCCTCTCTCATTTTCAATCGGTTATTTTTTGCTCAATATTTACCTGTCGACTTTTACGCAATCAAACACCTACAATCTCACCTCTTACCATCACTTCCTCTCTCATTTTCAATCGGTTAATTTTGCTCAGTATTTACCTGTCGACTTTTACGCAATCAAACACCTGCTATTTTACCTGTGATCGAGGCTTTTGTTTTTAATGGCGAACAAAAATATCACCTCTGCAATACTGCCTGACACGAGTGCGTCATCTCCAACCTTGATGCAGCTTGTTCACCTTGACGCAATGGAAGCTGGTTTGTTTTGATGTAGGAAAAGAGTGTCGGTGTTCTGCAATATTGAAACGGGGTGACATAACTCCGTCTCTCAGCTTCAGTGCAGTTACTTCATATTATTTTGACGTTAAGATTAAGTTCGGCATTGTTAGACGCTTCTGCCTCTCACACAACGGTGCCAGATTGTCGTACTCTGTCTCTTATGTTTGCAGATTTCCGCCCCAATAACTGCCTCCTCGACCCCAATAACTGCCTTCATATATAGTTATCGTTAAAATGGTTAATTATTGGTGCTTTTTGGGAATAGCTATGGCTCAGAAACCGGTAAATACGAGGCTCTGAGTACGATAATCTGGCACTGTTGCTCTCATATCACCTGTTTCCAAAGGTCAAAAAGGAGATCAGTCGGATTCCAATGAGTGTTTTTGTGGGTTCATGGTACAGAGGAAGGGTGATACTACCTCTAGGGTCATTAAACTACCCCTGGAAATGCCCACAACTCCTACGAAAGCCCTGTCAATTATGTGTTTGCTTGGACCCCGAAATGATTAATAACTCTCACCTAACTTCGCACATACCTATCTTTTTTGTTCCTTTTTATCTTTCCTCTCCAGTCTCCATAAACCAACGATTCACTTCAGTTGTACACGTCTCTTTACCTTCAATAACCTCATTTCATCTTCAATTAACCCCAAGTCCGCTTCTTTACCTCAGACTACCTCATTAAACCTGCAATTAACCTCCAGGACAAGTTTATTTAATTAGCCACACACTCGTCTTTTTCCCTTCCTTCTCATCTTCTTCCCCCATACAACTCTGATTGACCTCCGTTATTAATTCACTCTCTTGCCTTTCCTTCCCTTCCTCTATCCGTCCTAATCCTCTCCTTCCTCTTTCTCTTCCTCTTATCTACGCGTCCCTTTCTCTCTCTCCCGTGCTAGAAGTGTTTGTTTAATATTTCGCGTCGCCTGAGCCTCGCTGACGTCTCTCTCCACCGTGATATTGGGTTAGCTCACTAGATTTCACCTGCATCATCTCCAATTCAGGTGTTCCAAAGGTGTCAATTTGCCTTTCTGTTAAGCAAAACGTAATCATATACCGCGCTATTTCGACGCGGGTTTTAGCTTTGCATTTCACGTCGGCCTCGTCTAGACACTCGCCCGCGTCCCGGCGCGCGGAGGTGGAACACTCGGTCATTTAACGGGAGGGATTTTTTTTATTTTTATGTTCAGCAAAATGTAGTCATGTACCATTCACCACCTGGGCTGGCTTTAGTGTTGCATTTAGCGTCATTTTGAATCATTTGCAGTATGTCACCTGCATTTTGGCCAATGAAAGAGAAATTGTCCGTCATTTAACGAGTACAATTTTGTTTTATGTTTAGTAAGATGTAATTATGAACCATTCAACACCTGGGCTGACTTTAACGCTGCATTTCAGTCTGTTTGAATTATTTGGGATTAGTAACCTGTATTTTGGTCCATGGAGGTGAAACAGTTGGTCATTGAACGAGAAAGATTGTTTTTTTTTCTATTCAGGAAAATGTAATTATATCCCATTCAGCGCCTGGGCTGACTTTAGCATTCCATCTCACGTCTGGTTGAATCATTAGCGATATGTCACCTGTGTTTTGATCCATGAAGGAGAAATTGTCTGTCATTTAATGAATACAAGTTTGTTTTCTGCTCAGGAAAATGCTCTCTCATTCAGTTTCTGTGCTGACTTCAGCGTTCTATGGCATGCCTGGCCGACGCGTATGAGATGGATCACCCTGGTCCATCTCTTTTGGGCCATGGAGGTGAAACAGTCGGTCATTCAACGAGTAAATTTGAATTCTGTCCAGCAAAGTGTAACGATACGCCATTTGACTCATGTGCTGACGACCGTTGTATTTCACGATTGTTTGAATTATCTGCGACGGGTCACCTTCCCTCCGATACATTAAAGTGGAACAGCCTGTCACTTAACGGGAAGTCTTTTTATATGTTCAGCAAAGTGTAGTTGTGTACCATTCAGCTCCTGGGCTTCCTTTAACGTTGTATTTCACGTCTGTTTGAATAATTTCCAACATGTCACCTGTACTTTGGGTGAAACTGTCGGTCATTTTTTTTTTTTTTTTTTTTTTACAGCAAAGGAGACAGCTCAAGGGCACAAAAAAGTAAACATTAATAAAAAAAAAAAGCCCGCTACTCGCTGCTCCTAAAATTAACGAGTAAGTTTGCTTTTATATTTATCAAAATGTAATTATATCCCATTCAACACCTGTGCTGAATTTAGCGTTGCATCTCACGTCTGTTTTAATCCTTAGCGACGGGTCACCTGCACTTTGATCCATGAAGGTGAAATTGTTGGTTATTTGACGAGTACAAGTTTGTTTTATGTTCAGTAAATTGTTTTAATATATCATTTAACTCCTGTGCTGATTAAGCATTGCAATTCTCGTCTGTTTGAATATGCGATGGCTCACCTGTATTTTGGCCCGTGAAGGTGAAGCAGTCGGTCATTTAACAAGTTATTTTTTTTATGCTCTGCAAAGTGTAATTATATAATATTCAACACCTGTGATGATTGAAGCTTTGCACTTACCGCCGATATTGGCTAGGCACTTGTCATGCCTCACCTGTAGTTTGGCACATCAAGGTGAAGAAAACCATAGAGGTAACTTTTCCCGGCAGTTGGATTCTATCTCCAGCAACGCCAGAACGCCGGTAACCTTTCATTCCAACAACTTTTACTCTCGAAGATTTTCATTCTGGTCAGTAGGAAAGGTGTGAGGAGGCAGGTAACTGAAGTACTATCAAGGAGACCCAAATTAACCTGTCTCTTGCTTTCCATCTGGCCAGTACGCCGACGCCATTTTTAAGTATTCATCGTCTGTCTGTCCCCCGGTGAGACGCCCAGGCGCCTCGAGTCTAGACCGCGGACTTGATTATCTAAAGGTTTTGTACTTTCTCCAAACTACGCTTCCAGTTAGTTTTTTCATCCTCCGGTGAAGGAGACCGAGCCGCTAGAAGCAAAGCTGTAAACAAATGCGCGCTCCGACGATAAAAACAAAAACAAAAGACGTGATGAAATTTAGCATCAGAGGCGTCTCTGTATGTATATTTAATTGCATTTTAAGAATTTAGTCAACCTTTTAGTCCACTTTGCTGACGTTCGTGTTTGGTTCCACAAGGGTCTTGATGTCTATAATTTAGTTGGCTTTCCCGGATACGAAGAAACGATTAAATTTAGTCCCCCAAGTCTTGATAAATTTATGGCTTTCAAAGAGACAGACCTTGAGCCGAACAAACGTACGAGAGTCCTCCCAAATAATGTTGCCGTAAAAAGAAATGCAGACGACGCGCAAAATATATTCAAATTTAGTTTTTAAGGATATCAGAGGCTCACGCAGGAACTAAAGTGCACATAAAAGGAAAATGGAAATGTAAAAGAAGCGTCTGCCGCCATTGATTGTTTGATTGATTGATGTGAATGGCACCTGGACATCCATGGTCAAGTGCGGTGTCTGCCGCATCCGCTTCGGTATCTCCTTCAGTCATATTTGTGAACCTTATCTTGGCAAAAATCGTTCCTGTGAAAGGGGCCATAGGCTCCTTTCACAGGAACGATTTTGCCGGTCCGGCACGTGCCGCACGGTTTAGCATTACATTGACTCCTATGGGTGTATCCACACGAGGCCGGAGCGGCAGCCGCACCCTGCCGTCCTGCCAGCAAGACCACAACGGCAGAAATGCAGCATAACGGTTTCGGTGGTCACGTGTTGCTATGGGCGCCTTCACACGCCCGGTGTTTGAGGGACAGTTGTCTGCCAGCACTGGGAGGAAGGGCACGCGACCACTTTGTCTGCATCATTGGACAAGCTGGCAGTATGCACTATATTTTCCATCTTATGAACTTTCAATTAATGTATATTGAAAATGTAAGTGTCTTACATATTAATTCTGTATACCTCTGTACAACAAACATCTGCATTTTAATTTCAGGGTTATGACTAATTTAAAGTAGGCTATCATGACACGGAGCTGCTGATCTCCGAGATTGAAAGACGGCTTGTTTGTGGGATATGACTGAAGGAGATACCGAAGCGGATGCGGCAGACACCGCACTTGACCGTGGATGTCCAGGTGCCATGCGGCATGTGCCGGACCGGCAAAAATCGTTCGTGTGAAAGGGGCCTTACACAAGGATGTTTTTAAATCTCAAGTTAATCAATCAGCTTCATGAATATTTACTTTACAAATGTTACCTGTGGCTTGTTTGACGGGGGGCAAAAAGTACATTCCAATTTAAATACTTGATTACGTGTCCTAGAATTCATGAGGGCATCGTATTTTTTACCTTAAGCAAACCACCTGTTCGAAAAGGTCCCCGCATTTTGATTTGTGGCTCAGGAAAAGAGTCCTCGATACATTCGAAATACGAAGACTTGATTACCTCCCCTGCATTAAGTAAGGGAGTCCAGGCTGCTCATAAACCTCATGTTTAATTATATACCTTTTCAATTTTTATCTGTTTTGTTCGATAGAGATAGTACGTATAAAGTACATTCTCAGTCTGAACTCCTAATTAGTCTCAATTAATGAGGGCGTTGTATTATTTCTGCAGCCACCTTTTCAAAATGTCACGTGCCTTTTGCTCAGTGAGGTATAAAAAAAACTCTACATTCTAAATTGGACGACCTGATTAATTGTATTGCAATAATTGAAGGGGTCCAGGCTGCTCATCAATCTCAAGTTAATTACACCACCTCATTAATACAGACCCTTTCCAATGTTTCTGTTTTGTTTTATTGGGATGGCAAAAAGTACAATCTCAATTTGAAGACTTGATTACAGGTTTTGCAATAAGTGGGGGAGGCGAGAATGTTCATCAATCTCAAGTTAATTGCACATCCTCATTAATATTAACATTTTAGAGTGTTTCCTGTGGCTCGCTTTATGGAGAGCGAATAAGAAAAATAAGAGGACATTTGAAACTTACATACTCGACTTAAGTTTCTGGAACCGAATGAAAAAATTGTGGGCTTTTTCCCCTCAAATCAAGATATCTGTTCAATGAGTTTCCTGTTTTTTTTTATTATTTTTATTATTGAAGTAGAATGAAAAGCCTCAAAACAGTCTTAATATGAGGCCCTGGTCATGTGTCTTGAGGGAAGAGAGGGAGGCAGGTGTGCTCCATAGTCTTACCTTTAATCAAACCACCTTTCATATTTACCTGTCCTCCCGCGCTCAGGTGAATCCCTTGAATCAATACATTCCTGCAGGTAGTAATTAAAGTGCGTCTTGCAGCGAATAAAGCGACGAGTGGCATTAATCTCGCCTTAATTACACCAGATTCTAATTATTCACCGAACTCTTGCGTGCGAAGATTAATAGTGATCAAACATATTAATAAACCAGACAGTCTCCCCGCGTCATCAATGTCGGTTTTGTGTCGGGGTCTTTGGCAGCTCCTTGGTGAGAGAGCACAGCAAATAATGAATCAGTCTTTTGTGCGGAGGTTAATACTGATCAAACACATTAATAACCCAGTGTACTCAGGTCATTATCAGCCAGTCACGTGTCAGAGTGGCTTTAATCTCACCTTAATGAAAGCACACTAATTACATATTACTCGTATACATAAAGGCATAATGATCATGCACGTTATCAAGCCCATGGATCCAGGTTATTATCAGTCAGATCCGTGCATCAGTGTCTTTAATCTCGTCTTAATTAACGTGCTTTGCAATTATTTATTAGTTTGTTACGTACGGAGGCAGGTAATCATCAGCTTCATTAATAAGGCATGTTTTTGTCATTATCAGTTAGTTATGTGTTCCTGTGTCGATAAATTCGTCTTCGGTGTAGCTTTTGGCAAATTATTTATCAGTCTTATAATTGAAGGTGAATGATCAATAGATAAATAAACCAATGAATTCGTGTCATTGCGAGTCACCTGCGTGTTTAATCATGGCGAGTCTTCAATCTTAATTAAAACACTTTGTAAGGTGTTGATAATTCAGGAGCGTCAGTGTTGCGAAAAGTGCGTGCCCGGGGAGAATTGGAGGTCTTCCGCCTGAGGGGATTGTGGAATACTTGGAAGAGTGAGGGCGGGGGAGGGGCGTGGGCGTCTTCAAAGGGAATAAGTGAATAGGTAGAACTTAAGACTTCTGAGTGACAAGACGGGGCAGTATTTTAGAGAGATAGGTGGAAGAGCGAGGAAATGTTGTGAAAATGTATAAGATATTATTTATACAGCGGTAGATAGTTTATGATGTGACGTGATTTGAATCGCGTTTGATAGCTGAAATCATTATAAAAATTGTGAAATGATACAAGATATTATATACATTTGTCCAGTAGAAAGTGTAGACAAAGCTCCCCGTAATGGAAGCACTCTGGCACGGTACACAATTCTGTTAACGTCGTGTGTCTACCGTACGCAATAGCGGGAGGCACAAAGCAGCGTGACACACGTCGAGAAGTTGCAATCAGGAACACACGGAGACACGTTTGAACCAAAGCCGAGGCGGGGCGGCGAGCCTCGCCCGTAGTTCCACGCCTTCATTCTTTTGTGGTACTTTTTTTAGAGAGGCAAAATGTGAAAGCAGGCGGGAATAATGAATAATGGTCCAGTATTTATCGTCGGGAGATGCAGTGGTTGCTGGAAGGCCCGCTGGTGCCTCCCGCCGCAGGGTGGCGCCACAGCTGGCGTGGCGGGGAGCAGCTTGAGCCGCCCGCCGCTGTAATAATAGTAAGTGCGGATTTACAAATGTTAAGCGACAGGAACAACAGTAATAATAATATTATCATTAATAACAAAAGGATAATTATAACAATAATAATATCAATAAAATTACAGTGACATAGCAGAGCGTAGTTTTGATCAACGGACCTCCGGACATGATGAACCCAGAGACACAGGGAGTGTACAGGCACTCAGCACGTCACCGCTGCGCCGCGCTATTTGTTACTCAAAGACTGAAAAATATTTCTGTTAACCTAACCTCGCACTGAACGCAGTATTCGGTACATGTAACCCGCCATAGACAAGCCTCTGTGTGGACTGTTATATACTCGTGTGCCGGAAACGTAATTTGATCGAAATGAATTAATAGTTAGTGACTATACAAGGAATAATAAGCATGATTCAGTAAATAAATGAAATAAAAGTAGGAGTAAAGGAACCATCGAGCCGTTAATCAAATGTGACTAAGAAGTAAGAAGAACGATATTTAATTTTGACGTCGGCAGTCACATTAAACTACTTATATACGGCGGCCGAGCAAGCGTGGACAGCGTGCCCGCCGAGGCCTGCACGGGCACACACGCCGGGCGAGTTAATTCTGACGTTGTTGTTTGTGTTCCTTGATCGACGAGCGGCGAGACGAAGTTTGGCGAAAGTGTGGCGATGGATGGGAGGAGGAGGAGGAGGAGGAGGAGGAGGAGGAGGAGGAGGAGGAGAACGACAAGGACGACGTAAAGGAAGAGGAAAAGACAAGCTGGCCTTTTTTCCTTTTCTTTTTTCTTTTAGTGCTTCATTTACCGGCAAAGTATAAAAAAAAAATAATGTAAACAAGAAGGCCGGAGTAGACACAGCAGCGCGAGGCATCACAAACACAAGTAACATTATCATCTGAATCTCGTCCACTAAACATTTATCTTTACATTTTCTTTGCCATTCAGGGCGAGGATTGTTTCTCTCAGCGCGGGATGGTCGGCCTCAGCACTCATTCATTTGCATTACTGGACAAATTTTTTTCTCCTTTTTATAATTTTTCTTCCTTCTTCTCGTCTTATTCTCCGTCCTGTAATTCATTGCTTCCTTTCGCCCCATTTTCCTCGCATTTTTCTAGTTTTCTTCAGTCCTTTGTCTTTTTCCAAAGGTTCTTAAGTTCCACTTTTCCAATTTATTACTATTTGTCAATTTATAAATCCATAATATATACCTAATATACAATATGTATGTATATATGCATGTATGTAATGCAAGATGGCGCCACTATAAACACTCGCCTGCGCCAGAACGGGCTGGGCCGACCATCAGGCCCCACCTGGAAGAAGCCTTGGGCCGACCATCAGGCCCCACCGGGAAGATGCCTACCGGCGCAATAGGCAACAACGTAAAAAAAAATAAAAAAAATAAAAAAATGTATGTATGTATCTCTCTCTCTCTCTCTCTCTCTCTCTCTCTCTCTCTCTCTCTCTCTCTCTCTCTCTCTCTCTCTCTCTCTCTCTCTCTCTCTCTCTCTCTCTCTCTCTCTCTCTCTCTCTCTCTCTCTATATATATATATATATATATATATATATATATATATATATATATATATATATATATATATATATATATATATATATATATATATATATATATATATATATATATATATATATATATATATATATATATATATATATATATATATATATATATATAGAGTGTGTGTGAGAGAGAGCAGGGCAGGGCAGCCATTATACTCCACAATGAAAACAACACTCCGGTTAGGGAAGGCGTCTGGCTGGCTGGCACAATAGCTGCAAAATTATTCACGGCTTGCTTAGAAAGAAAGTGGAAAGACATGTGACTCAAGATTGACGGTGAATATCTGAACAACGCAAGAATCGGAGATGACAGCCTCACTGAGCGAGTCCGAGGAAAACTTTCAAAGGATGATTGACGAAGTAAACAGTCTGAAAATAGACTTGAAGGTGAATAAACAAAAGGTAATGTTTAATAGATAATCAGTTGGTAGGACAACTAATGGGGAACGAAGCACTTGAGAGAGTAGAAAAATTTGCAATACCAGACCACGAAAAATACATTAGAAAGAGAAACATCGAAACACCTTGAATAGCAACCCGCCACTCTCCCTGAGGACACGGATGAATAATCCGTGTATCCCGCCAGTCCTAATGTGCACTTCAGGAGCTTGGCGCCTCACGAAACATTTAGAGAAAAAGCTAAGAAGCACACAAAGAGGAATGGAGAGAATAATGCTGGGTATGACTTTAAAGCGAGCATCATAGACAAGTAAACATTGAAAATATTTTGAGAATCTTGAAGAATAACCCCTGGACATGGGGAGGTTATAGCATGCCTACACCTGGTAACTGATGGACAGAAAAAGTAAAAGACTGACTACCCGGGAGTTGTAGAAGTCATGGAGGACAGATGATGATGAGGAGAAATTTAATTGGAAGATATGACGGGGCAGGATGAAATACCCTAACACCAGAGAGTGGACTAGTGATGACATGATGATGATAATGGTGGTAATGGTGGACAGGGAGAACAATAGACACCTCCCATGGCCACCCCGCAACAATACAAAGGACAAAATAACAATCACATTTGAACGAATTCCGGTCTTTTGAATATCTTAAATCGGCCATTTCGAAGGGATGATTGCCTAGTTAATAATTATCGGCCTAGAGCTCATAATAATTCAGTGGTCGGCGCCATAATAAGATCACTGCGTCGTAATTGAATTCAGGTATCTTTAAATGCCAGAAGTCAGGTGTTGCTGATGAAGGTCTGATCTTTGACGCCGTAAGATAAGGCCAAGCACACACACACACACACACACACACACACACACACACACACACACACACACACACACACACAAAGGTAAGGGGTGAACAATGTAAGGGAGAAGAGGAGGAATGAGCAAAGCATAAATGGCGCCACTATAAAAATTGCCTGCGCCATGACGGGCTTGGGCCGACCACCAGGCCCCTGGGGAAAGCCTACCGGCGCTACAGGCGAAGATGTTAAAAAAAAAAGCATTGTGAATATCAGAAACATGGTCTGTGCACGGTATGAGAATGCTGAATGGTGCGTGTGTGTGTGTGTGTGTGTGTGTGTGTGTGTGTGTGTGTGTGTGTATTTACCTTGTTGTATTTACCTAGTTGTGATTTTACAGGGTCTGGGCTTACGCTCGTGTGGTCCCGTCTCCAAATCCGTACTTGTCCAGTTTTTCCTTAAAGTTGTGCACACTCTTCGCCAATATTACATCCTCACTTAGTCTGTGTGTGAGGTTGTGTGTGTGTGTGTGTGTGTGTGTGTGTGTGTGTGTGTGTGTGTGTGTGTGTGTGTGTGTGATGGGGCTTTGTGAGTGTCTGATAGAAGGGTGGGCGGTGGGGGGGCGGCAAGATTAGATGAACGGGGGTATATGAAGAGACCCTTACATATAATAAACCTTTGATATCATTAACCTTATCTTAATTGCCTTGGAGTAGGTCATTATTACAGGACACGTTAATTATTCTATGGTGGTGTTTAGCATCTCATTAATTGACTCAGAATGAATTACTTGAAACATCTGGGCCTAGGGATCAATTATGAGGGCTATATTTTACACACACACACACACACACACACACACACACACACACACACACACACACACACACACACACACACACACACACACACACACACACACACACACACACACACACACACACACACACACACACACACACACACACACACACACACACACACATTCCCTGTCCTAATCGCCCTTCATTAGTTTAATAACCTGTCACTTTATAACGCCTAAAAGAAGAGCATAATTAATTTTTCTCATCCGTCGTAAGAAACTAATTAATAGGTTAGTAATTGTCACGCTGATTACCTGTCTTTCTCTAATTACCTTTGATTATATTGATTCCTTCGGTGGCGATCCGTTATGAAAAGCGCGTGTATTTTTTTCACATCTGTAGCAAGAAACAAAGTCAGTAATGCTCGCTTCAATGACCTTCGCCTTCACTTAACTCGTATTATTGTGGGGTTTCCTGATGTTTGTTTTACTAATTCGAAGAAGACAATTATTTTCAGGTCTGTAATAATAAACTAATGAACAAGTCAGTAATTATCACACTAATCACCTTGGCCTTTCACGGAGTACCTGCGTTATTGATTGCTTTCCCTTTTTGTGAACTTGGAGAATTAATATTGTTTTCATATCTTTACTAAAAGATTAATTAATTGGTCGGTAATTTTCACACTGATCACCCGGGCCCTGACAAATTGCTTTTGTGATATTAATTACTTTCTTCTGTAGCAGATGAAATATTTTATTGTTTTCGTTTCCATAAAAGAGATGGTTTGATAAGTAACTCTGAGGCGGACACCCATACACGCACTATTTACCTTTGTTCTCTAATCAACCATAGAAATTAATTACTCAGGTCAATTAAATAATAGGAATCGTATACATGTTTTGCTATCGGTAGTAAGAGATGAGCTAAGGGTCTGTTTTCACCTTGATTGCCTACGCGTCTCCCTCACACACTAATTGCCTTTGTTTTCTAATCAACCATAGAAATTAATTACTCAGGTCAATTTAATGATAGGAATTGGATACATGTTTTGCTATCGGTAGAAAGAGATGAGTTAAGAGTCAGTGTTTTCACCGTGATTGCCGACGCGTCTCCCTCGCTGCATCAAATACTGGCTGCTCCGGTGGCGGGGAGGCAGCGTGTTATTATTTTTTCCTGCAGTTAGAGTCAGTAATTATCGCACAAATTACCTGTGCTTTTCTCTAATTACCTTCATCATATGCATCACTTGTGTCACGTTCTGTAATAAGTAAAAAACTATATATATTACTACTTCCGTATTAGTAGTAAGGGATTATATAAAAAGTCAATAATTTTTCCCTAATTACATTTCATTATAGTGATTACCCAAGCTGGTAAAAGCAGGTAAAAACAATAAGTAATTAACTTCGTTTTTTAAAGTTCGGCCCATCGCGCCGGTAGGCTTTTCTTGATGGGGTCTGTCGGTAGGCCCAAGTCGGATATTGGAGCAGGCAAGTGTTTTGAAGTGGTGCCACTCTTGCTCGGCTCAAGGTGCCCCCCGGAGCTTTACTTTATCATTTTAATAGTTTTCCTGAGTCCGAGATGATTAGTGGTCATCATGACTATATGTGGAAAGTCTTAGGCCACTCAGCGGTGACTTAAAATTGTCAGTTTGTAGCGGTGGGCAGAACTTGAACCCGGGTCCTTCAGGAGGCCGCGCCCGCACGCTGACTTTCCCATTTTCTTTCCACATGAACCTTCCTCTAACACCATAGCTTTGCCCTAGCTACATTGATTGCTTCTGTCCTTAATACAGGTAACAAAGTGTGCAATTACTTTGACGTAAAAAGATTAGTTAACAAATCCATTATTCTCACATTAATTACTCGTACCTTTCCCTAATTACACAGGGTTATCCCAATTACCGTGATTACCTGTGACCCACATTAAACAGCCGGGCAACAAAATCATAATCGATAACAAAAACAGCATCAGCAACAACAAGAACAAACACAACAATAACAGCAACAAAAACAAACGGTCGGCTCTACTTCTTTATTTTACATTCGCGCAAACAACAACAACAACAACAAAAGCAACAACTAAACCAATAAACAACAAAGAACACACACACTCTCTCTCTCTCTCTCTCTCTCTCTCTCTCTCTCTCTCTCTCTCTCTCTCTCTCTCTCTCTCTCTCTCTCTCTCTCTCTCTCTCTCTCTCTCTCTCTCTCTCTCTCTCTCTCTCTCTCTCTCTCTCTCTCTCTCCCCTAACAACTGTCCATTCATTACCATTACATAAGTTCGCTCCATCACATATAATTAAAAGTAAATTAGTTCGCTTCTCTAACGCAAACAGATAGACGGCCAGCGAACAGGTGTGTGTAAACAGTGTGTGTGTGTGTGTGTGTGTGTGTGTGTGTGTGTGTAGAAAGACAGGTGCAAAATTAGGCGTGTATGTTTGTGTTTCACGGATCAGCAGTGAGCATTGTTGATGAACATTAGTTTTAGCGAGATCACTCTTATTGCACACACACACACACACACACACACACACACACACACACACACACACACACATTGAAGACTGTACAACACACATCTACTAATACTTTCAACAAACAAAGTCTCCCCAACACGTCTTTTTAAATGCGCAATGAAAAGTCCCGGTGACCCGCGATTTCCCTCTCTTTTTTCTAATTAATTTCTGTTTATTCTTTGTGTGCGGGATCGAGCTACTTTTCGACATGCGATCTTTTTCAAACAGGAAATACGATTAACTTTATAATTACTCTGTTCTAATTAATTTTCGCCATAAATGTCAATATGTTTTTCCCCTACTTTTTACATGTTCCCCCGCTCCATAAATGACAGTTCACTTTTTTAACTCAATTTCATTTTACTTTTTCCGTACATACCAACATAGTTTTGTCTCTTTTCACGTGTTTTGCCTATGAATGGCACTGTACTTTTTTTACTCCATCGTAGTGGTTAGCACGCCCAGGTTCAAATCCCGGTCTGTGCAGTTGGTGCCCAGCCCACACAGCTGTTGATCTTCCCTTTGAGGTTGGTCGATAAATGGGTACCTGGGGAAATCTGGGGAAGTTGAACTGTGGTAGGCTGGGTGTCTTACCTTCCGTGCGTCTCGGGGTGATGCGTTCTTACCCGCCACAGGCTCAAGGGCCAGTGACGCTGAGGTAAGCACCTAGGCTTCACGCAGCTTAGCGATGCCCCAAAGTTTACATATTAATACCATTATATTTTTCCCATATGGTTAACATTTTTGCCCCAAAAATAATAATATACGTTTTTCGTGTTTTGAGGCCGTTCTATTCAAATTTATCCAGAAATGTCAATGCAGTTTTTCCAATGAAGGCACCATATTTTTTGTTTTATTATTTTTTATTTAATTTTCAGTATAAAGGTAAATGTATTGTTTTCATATTTTACACACATCAATTTCCCTGTAAATCCAAACTCATTCCTTTCATGAGTATTTTTTTTTGTCAACGTTCGATCATCATTTACTTCATCGTCCGGCCAGCACGCGCGGCACACTCAGGCTGCCGGCACTAAATAATCGTTAAACTCCACTCCATTACAATTTTTCATTCGCTCCTGCTCATTCCTGTATTATTTTTCCATCAGTGGCAATGTAGTATTTTTTATCTCATTTTTCAACATGTCAGCGTCTTTTACCAACCCAACCCGCGCGGCAAACTCGGACTTTTGAAAACTAAGTAAACGCTGAACTACTCTATTGCCATTACCTTTTTTTCCCATTTAAGTCATTCTTCTAAAAATACTAGTGCATGTTTGTTTTTTCAACGGTCAATCTTTACTTACTTCACCGTCCAGCCGACACGCGTGCAAACTCAGGCTCTGCAGCGCTAGATAAACGGCAAAGCGTATTCTGTTATGGTATTTCGATGATTTACATTTTTCATATATTTTTTATCAATGCCCAACCGGCGTCCCTTTAAAAGCGGTATAAATAAGCGCCTAACTGAGTCCTTCTAAAACTTAAAAGTCAATGTTTTACAATTTCTTTACAAAATTTCACTCATTTTTTTCATATACTTTTTTTTATCCATCAATAGTCATTTAAATGGCATAGCAAAAAAAGGCTGTTCAAAAAAGGTATAAATTACGCCATACTCAACCTTTCTAGAACCGAGTAAATGTTTAGTAATGTGAGTGAATTCTAGTACATATTTCATTCACTTATAGATTCTTTACATATATTTTGCACCATCAACGACCATCTAGTATTAAAGCAGCGAGCAAATGCACTCTTCTAAATCGGTAGATAATTTCAAACTAAATCTTTCTGAATGTTTAATTTTATTCCATTATTGTATTTTATTCTCATATACATTTTTTTAACATTATTCCTCCTTCAATTGTCATTTTTAGCATTTAAACGGCGTAGCAAATACACTCTTCAAAAACGATATAAATAATCTTTAAAATAAGTCTTTCTAAACCTACGTGAATTTTTTAACTTCTGTAACGGTATTTCATTAACTTTTCATTAAAAAAAAAATCATCGATCTCATTATGTAGTATTTAGCGGTACAAATAATACAAACTGTCTCTCTGCAACTAACTCAACTAAATTACGGAGTTTCATTCACTTTTATTTTTTATTTTTTTCCCATGCAATACTCTGGCGGCGTGGCATATGCAGACTCTAAAAAAACACACGCTGTAAACAATGCTGAATTTTATCTTAAGTGAATGTCTGACCTTTCAGCTACGGTATTTTATTCACTTTTCTATTTTGTCCATGGTTTTTTTCATCAATGATCGTGTATTTTTGGTATTAACTCTTGTTGCTAATACAGAACCTTCAGAAAGGGTATAAATGTCTCCAGACTCAGGC
>NC_066557.1:5683641-5701125 GCF_024679095.1 Eriocheir sinensis
GCTCTCTTCTATCTTATTTTTTAGTCTGTTTATTCATCAGTCTGTTTATCTGCGTTCATCTTTTCCTCCATCTGTCTGTCTGTCTGTCTGTCTGTCTGTCTGTCTATCTTTCTGTACAGCTTAATTTTTTTCAGTCTCATAAGGGAAGTTCAGTAACCTTTTTCATTGTCATTAGTGTAATCTCTCTCTCTCTCTCTCTCTCTCTCTCTCTCTCTCTCTCTCTCTCTCTCTCTCTCTCTCTCTCTCTCTCTCTCTCTCTCTCTCTCTCTCTCTCTCTCTCTCTCTCTCTCTCTCTCTCTCTCTCTCTCTCTCTCTCCTCCCCCTTCCTACACCTTCTCCATCCCTCCCTCCCTCCCTACCTTCCCTCTCTCCTCCCTCCCTTCCTCCCCACTCCCGCCTCTCTCTCCCACGGCCCAGTTCGCCCACCAAAAACGCACAGTATTTAAAGGTGGGCGAGAAGTCATTAACATTAGTAATTAGGGCGATAAATCAGTTAAAAGGTGAGCGGCCAGGTGATCTTTAATTGGCCCCTGATTACCTATGATTACCTGGCAGGGAGAGAGAGAGAGAGAGAGAGAGAGAGACAAGAAAAAAAGAAATGAAAGCACAAAATGCACAAGGTTACTGAGAGAGAGAGAGAGAGAGAGAAGACCACTTTCATTGTGTTCCGACCCAATTGTGTCTTTAGCAAGGACTGACCAATTCCCTTAAGTGGCCACACACACACACACACGCACACACACACACACACACAACTAACACACACTAACACACAGACATAAACACCCACACACACATTAGCAACACAACTTAACGACACACACACACACACACACACACACACACACACACACACACACACACACACACACACACACACACACACACACACACACACACACACACACACACACACACACACACACACACACACACACACACACCTGGCCCCCATTAATACATGTTTGTTTTCTGTTCGCTTCCTCTCCATTTCCTCCCCGCGGCATCACACATGTTCTGAACTTGTCAGGACACTCTCTCTCTCTCTCTCTCTCTCTCTCTCTCTCTCTCTCTCTCTCTCTCTCTCTCTCTCTCTCTCTCTCTCTCTCTCTCTCTCTCTCTCTCTCTCTCTCTCTCTCTCTCTCTCTCTCTCTCTCTCTCTCTCTCTCTCTCTCTGTCTATCTCTCTTTCTCTCTGATAATTGTTTTAAAATTTATTTATTTTGTTTCCATTCAATTTCAATATATAAATGGTTTGGAATTTTTAGAATGATAACTATTTATTTGACTCTTTGTGTGTGTGTGTGTGTGTGTGTGTGTGTGTGTGTGTGTGTGTGTGTGTGTGTGTGTGTGTGTGTGTGTGTGTGTGTGTGTGTGTGTGTGTGTGTGTACAAGTTACATGTTTTTATCTTCCTAGAGTGAGCTACAAGTTCACGTGTGCCGGGTATCATTGGCTTCACTTTTCACCGTAGAGTTAGGCGCCTCGGGCAGTGGCAACGCATGGGAGGCGGGTTCGGGCTCCCATAGCCTGGATTTAGAAGCAACTGGCGGCCATCTTAGGGCGACGGATGGCGAGACAGAGGGAAATTTAACATCACACCTTTTAATTTTCCTCTCTGCCCACCAGCGCCTCGGCGATCCTCTGACAGATAGACTTGTTATTTTCTTGTCCATTTTTTACCCGCTGATTATTGTTACAGTGGTACATGTCATATACCATCTGAATTGGAAAAATGTGCTGAATTTGAAACTGTAAACGAAAATCTAATGCAATAAAAAGTACGTGAATGACAAGGAGTTTAAGCAAAAAGGTGAACAAAAATGTTTATACACTACTATATTTCTTTCTCATTATCTTATAGTAGGTATACCTAAGTGTAATAATTTTTTGATCAAGATATGCAGCTCAGCTTTCCAAAATATCACAATGGTGGCTGGCTAATAGTTGTGAAGTGTAAACATGTGGAATCATGGAAAGGTCGCCAATCCGTCACCCTATGGCGGCCGACAGGAAGAAGCATTGGGTTCATATTTCACCGATGGCGAGAGATAGTCTACAACTCTGTGGGCGGAACACAACCCCGACCAACACGCGTGCCCGTAACCTGCTCGTGGAAAAGGGCATGGACTAAAGGAGACTGCTCATCCGTCTCCTCTTCGCCTGTGAATCGTACCCGGAACTTCTGTGTGTGTGTGTGTGTGTGTGTGTGTGTGTGTGTGTGTGTCTGTGTGTGTGTGTGTGTGTGTGTGTCTCATACACACACACACCTAGAAATATTTTGGCGTGATATTTTACCTGGCGCGAATCACATGTCCAAGCCAATTAACGAAGTGGGAGGTAGGCCAGGTTGCGGGGGAGGAGGAGGAGGAGGAGGAGGAGGAGGAGGAGGAGAGGTGATAAGGGGAGAGGAGAGGGAGAAGAGTCGATGAGTGGGAAGTTGGGAAGAAGAGATGGAAGACGAGTGAGTTGGAGGACATATATATATATAAAGAGAGAGAGAGAGAGAGAGAGAGAGACTCGCTTGCATGTCCGTCACGTGATCAGTTGTCCGCCAATCAGGTTAGAGCAAAATCGTGACGTCACTCGCTCGGCTATTTTTTTCTTTCTCTTTTTTTCTGGTTTTCGTTTTTGGTTTTTCTCTTTCCGTTCGTTAATCATCGTCCTTGTCTTGCTTTAATCTGGGTTTTTTTCTTGCTTTATCGCTGCGGGTGTGATTTTATTGTTCTGGATGTTGTTTGTATTTTTATTGTTTTTCTTATTAATGTGTTTGTTGTTGTTGTTGTTGTTGTTGTTGTTGTTGTTGTTGTTGTTGTTGTTATCTGGTTGTTTAATATGCTCTCTTAATTGTTTGTTTGTTTTCAATTTATTTTTACTCTGAAAATTTTATGCCTACCACCACCGCTACCACCACTACCACCACTACCACCACCACCACACAATCACCACCTTCACCTCCACCACTACATCTCCTCACCACTGCCACCTCCATCACCACCACCACACCTCCCCAATCTCCCACCTCCACCTCCATTACCAGCACCACCACCATCACATTCATCTAAAATTCTTTCTTCTAAATTCTTTCCAGTCCAACTCTCATCTTCTCTCCCTCCCTCCTCCCTCCCCCTTCTCTCCGTCTCTCCCTCCCTCCAGCCTCTCCCTCCCTCCAGCCTCTCCCTCTCTCTTCGTCCCTTGACATAAATCACTTTCCTCCCTCCTCACCTCCTTCCCTCCCTCCGTGTCTCCTTCCCAAATAGAAATAATGCAATAATGATAATAATAATAATAATGAAAATAGTAATAATAATAATAATAATAATAATAATAATAATAATAATAATAATAATAATAATAATAATAATGATAATGATAGTATATAAATTGTAATAATAACAATAAACATAGAGGAAAACGAAACAAAGCAAAATACGCCATAGAAATTGTAGCGATGCATAAATATATAAACTGATAATGATAAAATAAATAAAAATGGTAATAATAACGATGATAATAAAAGCCGCTCTTATTTAAACAGATTGGGAAACCTTCAAAACAAAACCGTAACTCAATAATGAAAAACGGGAACACAGACCAGACTCCACCTTCAAAGAAAACGGGGAGGTGGTTGGTTGCCTATATATTGACTCAATCTCCCAGCGCCGACCAAGACGAACCAAGACTATTAGATCCTCCTCCTAAGAATATTGAAGCCCCTCTTGGACACCACCTCCTTAAAGATAATGAAAACTTTCCTATGGACTCCCCCCATAAGAATAGCGAAGACTCCCTTATCCATATTGTATTATCGAGGGAAAACGGATGGCGGCGCAGTGATACAGAAAATGGAATGTATCGTTTTGAAAAGTGGTGTTTGTTTTCATGCAGATTAAATGTTCGGTCTGCTTCAGGCACGGGAGAGAGAGAGAGAGAGAATGTAGGTAGACATATAAATAGTTTCAATGCATAACTAAATACACAATGAGAGAGAGAGAGAGAGAGACGTACTAGACAGAGACTGACAGTGAAACAGACAGACACGGAAGAACTGTCTTAACTTCATAAGTTTCACGTACACACACACACACACACACACACACACACACACACACACACACACACACACACACACAATTCTTATGAGGAAATAAATAAAGGTTTGCATATTTCTTTTAAACTTCCACGAAATGCTCTCTCTCTCTCTCTCTCTCTCTCTCTCTCTCTCTCTCTCTCTCTCTCTCTCTCTCTCTCTCTCTCTCTGGCTCTCTCTCTCTCTCTCTCTCTCTCTCTCTCTCTCTCTCTCTCTCTCTCTCTCTCTCTCTCTCTCTCTCTCTCTCTCTCTCTCTCTCTCTCTCTCTCTCTCTCTCTCTCTCTCTCTCTCTCTCTCTCTCTCACATAAAACAATAAAACAATAATTTTCGTTCATATTCGTTTTCATCATGTCAAAATCAGGTATTGGGTTTATTTCTTCTTTCCTCCTCCTCTCCTCCTCCATCACCTCCTCTTCCTCCTCCTCCTCCTCCACCTTCTCCTTACTATCCTTCCTCTCTTTCCTCCATCCATTCTTCTTTACTTGCTTCCATAATCTCATATTTCTCCATTCTTTTATAACATCTGTCGCTCTTTTTTTTCTTTTCCTATTTTCCTGACATCTATTCTTTCACTAATTTCTTCCATTTTGTCCTATTTTTATTTAGTTTATCCCTTATCTTTTATTCATGCCTTCTCTTCCTTTATTTATACGGTTCTTTTTCCTTTCTATCTTTATTTACACTCTTCCTGCTTTTGTTCTTTTCATTCATTCTTTTTTTATTTTATGCTTTCCTCTTTTCTTCCTTTCTTTATTTTTTCTTTCCTTTGTCCTATTCTTTCCTTATATTCTTTCCTCCTTCCACTTTCTCCCCTTCTGCTTGTCATATTTTCCCTTCTTCCTCTCCTTCACTTCTTCCTTCCCTCCTTCCTTTCCTCTACTCCTCTTCACTTCCTTTCTTCCTTCCTTCCATCCTTCCTTCCTTCCTTCCTTCCTTCCTCCCTTCCTTCCTTCCTTCCCTCCTTCCTTCCTTCCTTCCTTCCTTCCTTCCTTCCTTCCTTCCTTCCCCCTTCCTTCCTGCCTTCCTTCCTTCCTTCCTTCCTTCCTTCCTTCCTTCCCTCCTTCCTTTCCCTTACGATCCTGCACTCGCTTTTGTTTCCTCGTCCCTCCTTCCTTCTCTCTCTCTCTCTCTCTCTCTCTCTCTCTCTCTCTCTCTCTCTCTCTCTCTCTCTCTCTCTCTCTCTCTCTCTCTCTCTCTCTCTCTCTCTCTCTCTCTCTCTCTCTCTCTCTCTCTCTCTCTCTCTCTCTCTCCACATCACATTCTTTCTCCTTTGCCTATTACAATATGGTGTTGAGAGAGAGAGAGTGAATTCACATTTTCTTTACTCAAAGAAAATGGGTTTTGGTTCATCGCGTTTTCTTTATATTTCTTTATTTTTGCTTCACACTTTTGCCTGCATAGAAAACGGGCTCTGGTTTGCTTGCTTCCTGTTTTGACATTCCTCCTTTTTTATTCCCTCGTTTCTTTCTCTCTTTCTTTACGCTCGGTTGTTTGCGTTCTCCTTCTTTATTTCCTCTCCTACGTACACCATTCCGTTTGTTCTCTCTTATGTCTTTATTTCTCTCTTTCGTTTCTTTTGTTCACGTTCCTTTTAGATGTTTTTGCCTCTTTCAGTTTCTTTTATTCGCCTTATTTCAAACTTTTTGCTTTTTCTGTATTTTTCTTTTTTATATTAGCTTTCTTTTTCATTCCTTGCGAAAATGTTATAGTGTAGAAAGCGTTATTAATGAAAGTAATGGCGGCTGTGGTTGTTGTTGTATTTGTATTCACAGTGATAATGGTAACAGATAATAACGATAATGCGAGCAAAATTATTATAAAAGTTAGTCACTTTAATAATCTCTCTCTCTCTCTCTCTCTCTCTCTCTCTCTCTCTCTCTCTCTCTCTCTCTCTCTCTCTCTCTCTCTCTCTCTCTCTCTCTCTCTCTCTCTCTCTCTCTCTCTCTATCTATCTATTTCTCTCTCCCCGCGTTTGCTCTCTCGCTCTCGGCTACTTCATTACCTTCTAATTAAGACATGAAGATGATAATGATAACCATGATGGAAATGATAGTGGTGGGTGGTGGTGATGTTGATAAAGATCGAGGCGTACGCTATTGCCTCGCTGCTCATCTCCGTCGCATTGGCCCTCTGAGATTGGGGTGAGAACACAGTGGGTCGCATTACAAGACATTGCGCCGCCCAAGAACACATATTTGACAAGGCTTTCGTAGGAGTTGTAGGCATTTTAGGGAGTAGTTTTATGACCCTGGTGGTAGTTTGACCCTTCCTCTGTACCTTGAACCTAAAGAAACACATATTTGACAAGGCTTTCGTAGGAGTTGTAGGCATTTTCGGGAGTAGTTTTATGACCCTGTTGCTAGTTTGACCCTTCCTCTGTACCGTGAACCTGAAGAAACACTCATTAGAACCCGACTGACCCCCTCTTTGACCTTTAGAAATAGGTGATGTGTGAAGCAAAAGTGTCTTCTAATACCCCCCAGCTCAACCTCCCAGTGTGACATCCGGGTTCCCACAGATCACCTTCCCCAGGGCTCCAAAAGTACCCATGTATCGACCATCCCGAAAGAAAGGATGAACAGCTCGGTGGGTCGCGTGCTGACTGACCGGGCCTGGATTCGAACCCGGGCCAGCGGTATCGTAGCTACTAAATTGTTGTTGTTGTTGTTGTTGTTGTTGTTGTTGTTGTTGTTGTTGTTGTTGTTGTTATTATTATTATTATTATTATTATTATTATTATTATTATTATTATTATTATTATTATTATTATTATTATTATTATTATTATTATTATTGTTATTATTATATGATTACCTAATTCATTTTATCTCATCATATATTTTTTAGAGAGAGAATGGAAATTTAGGACGAGCACCTGCTTGAATGTATCACCTGTCCGGCCTCCTCCTCTTCTTTCTCTTCCTCCTCCTCCTCCTCTTCCTCCTCCTCCTCCTCCTCTTCTTTTTCCTTCCCCCCACCCCCCCTACACCTCTTCAATCCGGATATATATTGCCAACAGACACTTCCCAACTATTCTTCCTGCGGGTAATGGGAAAAGCCAACTCTCTCTCTCTCTCTCTCTCTCTCTCTCTCTCTCTCTCTCTCTCTCTCTCTCTCTCTCTCTCTCTCTCTCTCTCTCTCTCTCTCTCTCTCTCTCTCTCTCTCTCTCTCTCTCTCTCTCTCTCTCTCTCTCTCTCTCTCTCTCTCTCTCTCTCTATTCGTTCCGGTTCCATGGAGACTGAACCAATTCCGCGAGAGGATGTCAAGTCACTAGAGAGAGAGAGAGAGAGAATCTTTTAAATCGCTCTAATGTAACCCGGATTTACCCATCAATTTACACATATGCGCATAGAATCCTCCTTATCTCCTCCTCCTCCTCCTCCTCCTCCTCCTCTTCTTCCTCCTCCTCCTCCTCCTCCTCCTCCTCCTGCACCACCACCATCACCATCACCAATACATCCTTTTCTTTCCCTTCAATACACCCCTTTTCCCCCTTTCCCCCTCCTTCCTCGCCCCTCCCCCTCCCCTCCCCCTCCCCTCCCCCCTCCCCCCTTCACACAGGTACGTAAGCCGCGGCATAACCCGTATCTAAATGGACTCGTGGGTCACGCTGATCGCCTGTAATCTCTGCGTGCCCTGCCTGTTCCGGTTAATTGCAATGGGCGTGTGTTTTTTGTCACCTTTGGACGGGCTGTATATACCTGTTTGTCCGATGTCTGTCTGTCTATTTAACTGTCTATGTACCTGTTTACCTACCTGTCCCTTTCTTCATGTGCCTGTCTGTCTAAAATTACTTGTTTATATACCTATCTCTGTCTCTATACGAGTGTTTGTCTGTCACATAAAACCGAGAAAAAAGAATTACAAAGACGATGAAAGACAGCAAAAGAGTTAAAGACAGTCAGAAAAAGATACACCCATTTACCCGGACAGATTGACAGAGAGAATACGCGATAGAGAAAAAGCATATAATAACTGTGTAACTACATAATGGGGAGGCGGTGGCTGAGTGGATAGCGTGACGGCGCTGCGCAAGGACCAGGTCGCGGGTTTTTCACTCTGCCAGCAAGACTGTCTATTTATGCCTGCTTGTCTGTATGCCTGTCTATTTCTGCTTAACTACCTGTCTGTTTTATGCCTGTTAGATTTTTTCCGTGTCTGTGTGTGTGTGTGTGTGTGTGTGTGTGTGTGTGTGTGTGTGTGTGTGTGTAGATTCGTTTTTTTCTCTATCTCATTTTCTCTCTGTCAATCTGTCCAGGTATATATAGTTTTTTTTTTGTCTGTCTGTCTGTTTGCTTGTTTTGCTGTCTCTGTGGTTGTCTGTTTTTTTTAAAGTGTATTGGTGTGTGTTTATTTATGTCTTTGTTTTGTTTGTTTTGGTCTGTCTGTCTCTGTTCTTCTAGTTGTATTAATATTATGTCTTGTTTTCTTTTGTCTATCTGTGTTAAGTGTTTATTGGTAAGTTATTTATACTTATATTTATCCGTAGTTGTATGGTATGTTTGTTTTTCTGCTGTTACATCATCTCTCTCTCTCTCTCTCTCTCTCTCTCTCTCTCTCTCTCTCTCTCTCTCTCTCTCTCTCTCTCTCTCTCTCTCTCTCTCTCTCTCTCTCTCTCTCTCTCTCTCTCTCTCTCTCTCTCTCTCTCTCTCTCTCTCTCTCTCTCTCTCATTATACTAGCTCTATTTATTTCGTATTATTTTTATTTTATCACTTTTATTTCCAATTTTTCCCCTTTTTTAATCCTCCTCCGGCCCCAACCCTCCCTCCTATTTCCTCCCTTCCTCTCTCACTCCTCCCTTCATTTTTCCCCTTCTCTCTCCCTTCCCATCATATTGTACAGCAGATTTTTACCATACGACAGACAACGAAGGAGGGGAGAGAAAAAGAAGGAAAGGAACGAAGGAGGGAGAGAGGGAAGAGGAATGAAGAGAGGGTAAAAAAATTGAGAGAAAGGAGACGGTGTAGTTCATCAGGGTGAGAGAGAGAGAGAGAGAGAGAGAGAGAGAGACGGACAGACAGACAGACAGACAGACAGACAGACAGACAGACACACAGAATGCCAAATGAGATACGTACAAATATAGCTAGCAAATCAATAGGCAGGGACAAATATAGATAGATATGTAGATAGATAGATAGGTATATAAATACATAGATTGATAGATAGACAAAGCATATGACCTTTCAGAGGGTTACAGAAATCGATAGACAATTATAGATAGACGGCCATACCGATAGATAGATAGGTAAATAGATAGATACAAAGGTGAATTGATAGATAGATAGATAGATAGATAGATAGATAAACCAACAAGAACAATAAGGGCCGAAGAATTTGCATTTATCTTCATACATCTTCGAAAATTACTCCATCCTCCTCCTCCTCCTCCTCTTCCTCCTCCTCCTTCTCCTCCTCCTCCTCCTCCTCCTAATGACCTGGTTGAGTGGTACCCCAATTTCCAAGGCCATTTCGCTCTTCTAATGACGTAAGACTCTCCTTCACACCTCTTCTCTTGTTCAGGAGGAGGAGGAGGAGGAGGAGGAGGAGGAGGAGGAGGAGCGAGAGGTGGTGAAAGGGAAGTCGGCTTTGGAAGGTGAGGGAGGCATCGCAGGAGGTGGTGATGGTGGTTGTGAAAGAGGAGGAGGAGGAGGAGGAGGAGGAGGAGGGAAATATATGATGGGTTGCATAAGGTGATGGTGAAAGAATAGCCAAAGGAGGAGGAGGAGGAGGAGGAGGAGGAGGCGGATAAAAGGAAGAGAAAATGGAGGAGGAAAAGAGGAGGGAAATATGGGAGAAGAAACATAAAATACTAGAGAATGAGGAGGAGGAGGAGAAAAAAATGGAGGAGGCGGTAGAAAAGGAGGAGGGAAGGAGGACGAGGAAGAGGAGGAGGTTGAGGAAAAGGAAGGAAAAAAGTAAAGAACAAAGAATTATTGACTCAGTTGTAAGTTACTTAGAATTATAGTTGTGCTGATAGTAGTAGTAGTAGTAGTAGTAGTAGTAGTAGCAGTTGTAGAAGTAGTAGTAGTAGTAGTAGTAGTTATTGGAGGAGAAGGAGGAAGCGTAGAGAGAGAGAGAGAGAGGCCTAATTAACTCACCTAATAGTCTTCCTTCAATGTCTCCCTCTCTTCCTCCTCCTCCTTCTTCTCCACCTCCTCCTCCTCCTCCTTCTCCTCCTCGTCTTCCTGCTCCTCCTCTCCATTTTTAGCTTTAACTCTTTTCTCTCATTTCTTATTTACATTTTAATATATGCTCTCTCTCTCTCTCTCTCTCTCTCTCTCTCTCTCTCTCTCTCTCTCTCTCTCTCTCTCTCTCTCTCTCTCTCTCTCTCTCTCTCTCTCTCTCTCTCTCTCTCTCTCTCTCTCTCTCTCTCTCTCTCTCTCACCCACTTCTAACATTTGTCTTCCCTTGCATATTTTTAACGTATTTTCTCTTTTCTCTCTTTCACCTCCCCCTCCTCCTCCCTGCTACTCTCTTCTTCTTCCTCCTCCTCCTCCTCCTCTTTCTCTTTCCTCCTTTTCTCTCTAGCTATAATTACTCTTCGTCGTGTCACTAACTTCTCCTTCCTCTTTCTCCTCCTCCCCCTCCTCCTCCTCCTCCTCTTCCTCCTTCCCTCCCTCCCTCCCTCCTCTCTTCCACTTATTGCCTTCTTCCTGTTCTTTCTTCCTTCTTTTCTTCCTCTTTTATGCCTGTCGATTTTTCCTTCTCCATTAGTCTCTCTCTCTCTCTCTCTCTCTCTCTCTCTCTCTCTCTCTCTCTCTCTCTCTCTCTCTCTCTCTCTCTCTCTCTCTCTCTCTCTCTCTCTCTCTCTCTCTCTCTCTCTCTCTCTCTCTCTCTCTCTCTCTCTCTCTCTCTCTCTCTCTCTCTCTCTCTCTCTCTCTCTCTCTCTCTCTCTCTCTCTCTCTCTCTCTCTCTCTCTCTCTCTCTCTCTCTCTCTCTCTCTCTCTCTCTCTCTCTCTCTCTCTCTCTCTCTCTCTCTCTCTCTCTCTCTCTCTCTCTCTCTCTCTCTCTCTCTCTCTCTCTCTCTCTCTCTCTCTCTCTCTCTCTCTCTCTCTCTCTCTCTCTCTCTCTCTCTCTCTCTCTCTCTCTCTCTCTCTCTCTCTCTCTCTCTCTCTCTCTCTCTCTCTCTCTCTCTCTCTCTCTCTCTCTCTCTCTCTCTCTCTCTCTCTCTCTCTCTCTCTCTCTCTCTCTCTCTCTCTCTCTCTCTCTCTCTCTCTCTCTCTCTCTCTCTCTCTCTCTCTCTCTCTCTCTCTCTCTCTCTCTCTCTCTCTCTCTCTCTCTCTCTCTCTCTCACTCTCTCTCTCTCTCTCTCTCTCTCTCTCTCTCTCTCTCTCTCTCTCTCTCTCTCTCTCTCTCTCTCCCTCTATATGCATTCTATATCTTTTTCTTACTGTTTTCCTCCCTTTCTCATTTTCTCTATCTCTTCCCATTTCCGCATTCTTCATTTTGCTTCGTTTTTCTCTGTTATCCATTCTTTTATCTTCTCTCTTTTCTTCCTTTCCCTCATTCGCCCTACGCATGGTATTCCCCTTCTCCTTCTTTCTTTTTACTGTTTCTTCATTTTCCAAGCCTTTGACTCTCCCATCTCTTATTTCCTTCTTTCTCTTCTTCTTTCTCATTATCTACTTTTTATTTCATGTTCTTATTTTCCTTTCGTTCCTTACTTTTCTTTTTTTTCCTTTTTTCCTTCCTCGCCTTTTCTACTTTTAATTATTATCTCCTATTAATTCTTTGTTTTCCTCCATTACGCTTTCCCTTTCCTCTTCTTTAGCCTGTCTCTACCCTCTCCCTTTTTCTCTTCATGTCTTTCTCCCTCCCCTCTGCTCTCCCTCTTTTTATCTTCCTTTATTCTTTGCATTTTCTTATTTTCCTGTCTTCTTTCTTTTCTCCCTCCCTTTCCCTCCCCTTCTCTCTCTCTCTCCATGTCTTTCTCCCCCCCCCCCCTCTGCATTCCCTATCTTTATCTTCCTTTATTCTTCGCATTTTCTTACTTTCCTGTCTTCTTTCTTTTCTCCCTCCCTTTCCCCCTCCCTCTCTCTTCTCTCCCTCCTATGTAATCTAAATCATTTTCTTACAGTTTTCTTCCCTTTCCCATCTTCACTATTTCTACCGGTCTCAGTGCTTTCTTCTTCTCTTCTATCTTTTATTTTCTCTTCTTTATTTCTTTCATTTCTCTTTCTTTTTACTGTATCTTACTTTTCCAAGCTTTTCTCCTTTCCTTACTCTCTCCGTCTTTCTCTGTCTACCTGGTTATTCGTATTTTCTTATTTTCTTGTTTTATCTTTCTTTTCACTTTCTTATTTTGCCTCTTACACTTATTTTCTTACCTTACTTAGTCTTCGTTGTTTGATTTTCCTTCACACTTTTTATCTTTTCCGTCTCTTCTCTTTTACCAAACTTTTTTTTCTTCCGTATCTTTATTACCTTTTCATATTCTCCTTTTTGCCTCCTTTGACCTCTATCTCTCTTCTCTCCCTTTCTCTCCCTTTCTCCCTTCTTCAACCACGACATGTATACCCTTTCTAATCATCTCTCCCTCCCTCTCCCTCTCCCTTCCTCCCCATTTTTCTCTCCCCTTATTTCTTCTAACACGGCATGCACTCTTTCTAATAATCTCTTCCTCCCTTTCCCTCTCCCTTCCTCCCCATCTTTCTCTCCCCTTACTTCTTCTCCCACGGCATGCACCCTTTCTAATCACCTCGCCCTCCCTCTCCCATCCCCTCCTTATCCACTCTTTCCCCCCTCCCTTTCCCTCTCCCTTCCTACTCACCTTTCTTCCCCTTCCTCCCTCGCACTCTCTCCCTCCCTTCTTCTTCCTGACACTAACACAAACATATCTCCGGGAAGGAGGTAGTGGACACCTTCCCCCTAATTAATCTCCCTCCCCACGCAATCCTCCTCCACCAATCACTCTGGAGGCGGAGGAGGAAGAGGAGGAGGAGGAGGAGGAGGAGGAGAGTAGGTAGTGATGAAGGTGGTGATGGTTGAAGGAGGAAATAGGAGCAGAATGGCGTGCAGGAGGAGGAGGAGAAGGAGGAGGAGAAGGAGCCATTTGTCTATATTAGCTTTCACGCACACACACACACACACACACACACACACACACACACACACACATCATACTGGTACTACTATTACATTTACTACTACTACGACTACTACTTTTACTACTACTACTTTTACTACTACTACTACTACTACTACTACTACTATATTTTTTTATACTACTACTACTACTACTACTACTACCAATACTACGACCACCACCACCATCACTAACACTAAGTACTACCAACACTACCACCATCCACAATAACAACAACGACCATATCAAAATCTGTAGGAGAAAAATCAACCAGGAGTCGCCGAAAAACGCGAGATACCCGTAAAAAAGAAATGTATTGTGCTGAAGAAAACGGGAATCGGTTCACCGCTTCCCACCCTGACAGAACCGTTCGGGTTTGGCGACAAGCTTTTCTGCCTTATCTGATCCTATTACCTAACACAGAAAAAGAGAGAGAGAGAGAGAGAGAGAGAGAGAGAGAGAGAGAGAGAGAGAGTCAACCCAAATCCACCCAAGCTTACTTTTTCTTTTCTCCTTCGATTTTTTCTCTCTCTCTTTAACTCCACACACACACACCCACACCCACACACACACACACACACACACACACACACACACGGATGCCATAAAAATGCTACAGTCCAATTCTTACAAAGCATTCTCGCTCTGTTACACTCTCTCTCTCTCTCTCTCTCTCTCTCTCTCTCTCTCTCTCTCTCTCTCTCTCTCTCTCTCTCTCTCTCTCTCTCTCTCTCTCTCTCTCTCTCTTCCACCACCACTATTATTACTTCAACCACCACTACTACCTCCTCCTCTTCCTCCTCCTCCTCCTCCTCCTCCTCCTCCTCCTCCTCCTCCTCCTCCTCCTTTATTTTTCCCATATTTATTATCGCCTATTTTTATTGTATTTTCTCTTATCTTTCATTCATGAATTTTATCTTCTGAGAGCGGACGAGAGAGAGAGAGAGAGAGAGAGAGAGAGAGAGAGTATACGCTATTATGATTTTCTATGTGAATGTGTGTGTGTGTGTGTGTGTGTGTGTGTGTGTGTGTGTGTTTATTCTGTGTCGACTTTGTAGTATAAATGCGTGTGTGTGTGTGTGTGTGTGTGTGTGTGTGTGTGTGTGTGTGTGTGTGTGTGTGTGTGTGTGTGTGTGTGTGTGTGTGTGTGTGTTTATTTTGGTTCGGCTTATGTGTACAAATGAGTATATGTGTGCGTGTATGTGTGTGTGTGTGTGTGTGTGTGTGTGTGTGTGTGTGTGTGTGTGTGTGTGTACGTATTGATCCCTGATAAACCCACATGATGGCTTTACCTCCTCACCTCCACCCCTCCATCCACCCCTCCATCCACCTTTCCCTCCGCCCATTTGCTCCACCCCAATTAATCCCTTTCCTCCACGCTCCCTACCTTCCCTCCACTCATTTCCTTTTTTTTACTCCTTCCCTTTCTCTTCATTTTATTCTCCTTGTTTTTCTTTCCTCCTTATTTTTTCCTACTTCCTTCATTTTATTCTCCGTGTTTTTTTTCCTTCTTATTTCTTCCTTACTTCCTTCATTTTATTGGCCGTGGTTTTTTTTCCTTCTTATTTCTTCCTTACTTCCTTCATTTTATTCTCCTTGTTTTTCTTTCCTCCTTATTTTTTCCTACTTCCTTCATTTTATTCTCCGTGTTTTTCTTTCCTCTTTATTTCTTCCTTACTTCCTTCATTTTATTCTCCGTGGTTTTTTTTCCTTCTTATTTCTTCCTTACTTCCTTCATTTTATTCTTCGTGTTTTTCTTTCCTTCTTATTTCTTCTTTTTTTGCTTCTTCCCTCTTTTTTCCGTCCCTTTCCCTTTCTTTCCCTTTTATTTTATTTTATCTTTTTTCTTCCATCTTTTACATCGACGTTTTTTTCTTTTCTTTATGCTTTTCTTTTTAACTTTTCTTTGTTATATTCAGTGTGTTCTTGTTTTCTATTTCTCGTGTTTCGTCAGTTATGTTTTTTTTATACGTTTTTTTTATTCATTTTCATTTCATTTCTCTTCATCTTTTCCATACTTTATTTCTTTAACTTTTTTATCTGATATATCCTTCCGTTATTTTGTTCTCCTTTATATCTTTTTCTTATACCGTCTTCTATCGCTTCGTCTATTTTATCTGATATTTTTCGTTTTTTTTTTAACTCTCTCTCTCTCTCTCTCTCTCTCTCTCTCTCTCTCTCTCTCTCTCTCTCTCTCTCTCTCTCTCTCTCTCTCTCTCTCTCTCTCTCTCTCTCTCTCTCTCACACACACACACACACACACACACACACACACCACTTCTAAGTCAATCATCATATTCGAATTCCAATCCTCGTGTGCATTCCCCTTCCTCCCCCTCCTCCTCCTCCTCCTCCTCCTCCTCCTCCTCCTCCTCTTCTCCTCGTAGTCTCCTCCACAATAATTAATATGGATCTTATACTTACAGCTCTGCATTCCTCCTTTTCTTCATCTTTTTCATCCTCCTCCTCCTCCTCCTCCTCCTCCTCCTCCTCCTCTTCCTTTTCCCCCCTTCTCCTTCCTCTCCTGAAACCACCCTCGAGGGCACAATTTTATGAAGAACGACTCAAGCGACTCAATCCTTTTACGTTGAGATGACGACTTCGAGGAGATTTGATACAGATCGTCAAGTACCTTAATATGCTCAGTAACGTCGATCACTTCATTTTTTTAGATCGAAACTAATTAAAGAACTCGTAAGATGACGGCCTTCCAATTCAAGATAGGCGAGGCTGCCCAGACATCGGCGGGAGATTTTTTTCATTTTTAAACTGGGTCAAATGCCACTTCAACAGCCTTCCTGAAAAAAGTGGTGAGTTCGGAAACGACTCTAAAAACAATAACTTATTTAAATATCACACTGACCGTTACTTTGTTTTATCAGTAGCGAAATGAACGTTGCCGCAGGTATGTACATCAAGTATTTGAGTCTGCTCTGCTTGGCACTTAAGTCCTTGATGAATCGATTGAATCACTTAATTGGATATGCTCTTTATGAGTTACGTGGCATTCTTTTGACCGCCTTTTCCTTATTCCATGTTTCCAGTTTTTCCTTCTCCTCTTTACGCTTCGAAAGAGACGACTACGGCAACAGATGATAAAGGTTTTCAAGTTCCACAACAAGTTCAACAAAATAAGTTACTCGAAACTCCAAGCTGATCTGTGCATCAGAAAGGCGAGTCCACCATTTCCAGCGAGGCGAGGCACTGCTGACCTCGGTAGTTTTTTTTTTTTCTCTACCCGAGTAATTCCCGGCAGGAACAATCCTCCTGCAGAAGTAGTTAGTCGAAGCCGGCAAACTCTCTAGAAATCACACTGGCCGCTGTATCGCTGTAGCAGGAGTGCATCGAACGATCTCGAGCGTACGTCCGGAAAGTATTTTAGCTTTTCCTCCTGGTCACTGCAGGGCGTGGAGAATAAACAAAGGTAACATAGTAGGGAACCTGGTTATAATACATTTCCTGTATCCTGCTCTACCATGCTTTCTTCGCTTTTTTCTCTTTCTTCTGCTGCTCTTCCTCCACTTCTTCCTTTTAAAAATAAAAAGACAGCTAAGAAAGGAAATATCCCATTTTTATACCCACATTCCTCCTTCTCCTTCTCTTCCATCTCCTCTTCCTCTTCCTCCACTTGAAAGATAAATGTAAATTTGGGGGTGTACGCCACGGCTGCATGTTGCGTGGCGTTCATCTCTGTCACCTCTGTCCTTGAGTCTGTGGCGGGCAAGAACATTCCGCCTCGGAACACTCGGCAAATGTGACAACCGAGGTACCACAGTTTGCCATTCCCAGGCACCCATTTATCGACCGGCCAGGGAGGGAGGATGAACAGCTGGGGGGGGGTTGCTCTGAACAGGCCGGGTCGAACACGGGCCCGCCTCTTAAATGTAAAAAGATAATAACAGGTAACTTGTTTTTATCGCCACATTCCTTCTCATTTTCTTTGTCCTTGTCCTCCTCCTCGTTCTCCTCGTCCTCCTCCTCCTCCTATTCTACTTCGCAATCTAATGCCATCATTAATACAAATAAATATCCTTTTATTTACCCCTTACGCATTCCTCCTCCACCCCCCCCCTATTCCTCCTCCTCCACCTCCTCCTCTTCTTCCTCCTCCTCCTTCCCCTCCTCCTTCATGTGTAGAGACAGCTTGTATCCGCGCAATCCATACGGCAAGCAGTGGTACCCAACCATTACCCCGTTTTCTTTCTAATCAATAGCCCACACATTGCGCCGCGTCGCGTTTTCTATGGATCGGGAAGGCGTAAACTAAACTGGACTTAAGCTTCTCTCGCTCGCATTCAATACACGAC
>NC_066557.1:5701225-5741225 GCF_024679095.1 Eriocheir sinensis
AGAACTGGTTTTCTCTCTCTCTCTCTCTCTCTCTCTCTCTCTCTCTCTCTCTCTCTCTCTCTCTCTCTCTCTCTCTCTCTCTCTCTCTCTCTCTCTCTCTCTCTCTCTCTCTCTCTCTCTCTCCCCTTCTCTTCCTTGCCTTCATTAAGCCTACGAATAGAAAACCTATGAATAGAGAGAAAGGGGAGAGAGAGAAAGGAGAGAGAGAGAGAGAGAGAGAGAGAGAGAGAGAGAGAGAGAGAGTTATTCATTAAATTTAGTTTGTTATGCTTTTTAAAAGTTATTTGCATTACTTTTCTGTAGATTTCCCGTGGAATGATTACTGCTTCCAGGATAGAGACCCCTCTGTGTGTGCCCAGCGCATCACAGAGGTGATTGTCTATGGAGTGGAGGCATACATTCCACGTACTTTCTCTACTCCTCATGCTAAAAAGCCTTGGTTTAATCACGCTTGTTCTCGTGCTGTCAAAGATAGATGGGCAGCTCACAAAAGGTACCAGAGCCTTCGAACTCCCGTTAACCATTGTCTTTACATTTCCGCCCGGAATCGTGTCAAATCTATTCTTCGACTTACCAAAAGGTCTTTCATCTAAAGTAAATGTTAAAACCTTGCCTTTTCTAATTCTTCCAGAGACTTCTGGCACCTCGCCAAAAATATCTCCTCCAATTTCACTTCTTCATCTTTCCCTCCTCTCCTTAACCCTGATGGCAGCACCGCCGTCTCATCTTTCTCTAAGGCTGAACTCTTCTCTCAAACTTTCTGTAAAAATTCCACTTTGGACGATTCTGGGCATATTCCTCCTACTCATCCCCCCTCTGACTCCTTTATACCTGTTATTAAGATTTTTCCAAATGATGTTTTCTATGCCCTCTCTGGCCTCAACTCTCAAAAGGCTTATGGACCTGATGGAGTACCTCCTATTGTCCTTAAAAACTGTACTTCCGTGCTGACACCCTGCCTGGTCAAACTCTTTCGCCTCTGCCTTTCATCATCTACCTTTCCTTCCTGCTGGAAGTACGCCTTCATACAATCCAACCCTTCAAACTACCGCCCTATAGCTTTACTTTCCTGTCTATCTAAACCTTTTGAGTCAACCCTTAACCGGAATATTCAAAAGTACCTTTCCACTTCTGACCTTCTATCTGATCGCCAGAATGGGTTCCGCAAGGGGCGTTTTACTGGCGATGTTCTTGCTCTTTTTCAGTTGGTCTATCCTTAACTCAAAATTTTAACTTGAAACTTCACATCTTTCTCCCTAAACCAGCTTCTTCGAGGTTGGGCGTTCTATATCGTCTTCGCCAGTTCTTCTCTCCCGCACAGTTGCTATCCATATACAGGGGCCTTGTCCGCCCTCGTATGGAATATGCATCTCACGTGTGGGGAATCCACTCTCACAGCTCTTCTGGACAGAGTGGACTGTAAGGCTTTTTGTCTCATCAGCTCTCTCCGGCCACTCCTCTTGGCTCTTTTGTGGGAGCAGTGAGTAGCGGGCTTTTTTATTTCATTATTGTTTCCTTTTTTTGGCCCTTGAGCTGTTTCCACTGCTGTAAAAAAAATCGAGTTCTCTTTTTACATAAATACTACTCGTATTGAACGCAGTGGAATGGGAACAGTTGGGAGAATATAAATTGTTAAAAAAAACCTGCACCCCAGACGCACCAAAGACGCAGAGTCAGGGATGAAGGGAATGAAACAGAAGAAAGGGAAACAATTGAATAAATAAGATCCGGCAAAGTGAGAGGATCAAACAACAATAAATCAGTAAGAGTAAACAAAGAGACATTCAGCTTCACTTGAATCACCATAAAAAAGGAACTGAATTATTTATGCTAACGGTACCGCTGCAAAAAGGAGAATTCACTCAGCGTAAATATATGAACACTCTGCATTGTGTATATCGAGAGAGTTCTAGGCAGTGAGAGCTCTTGGGAAAAAAAAAAAAAAACTCAGCCGATTTCTTACTGGCCACAGCGATAACATTTTTTTTTCTTTTGATAAGACTTCAGCACTGTTTATGTCCGTGCAGAGAGAAGGATTCACTCTCAGCGTAAATATATGAACACTCTGCCTTGTGAATACTGAGAGACAGAGTTCCAGACACGAAAAGTTCTCTGAAAAAAATCTCTGAACTGTTATCTCCGTCTCCTTGCTGGCTGCCGTGATAAAAAAATATTTGCTCTAGATAACACCCCTGAAAATAAATATGTAAGCACTCTGAATTGTATTTGCCAATGAAGAGATGATTGCAGGCACGAAAAGGTCCTACCCAAAAAAATCTGAGCTGTTATGTCTTTCTCCTTACTGGCTAACGATAAAAAACACCTGCTCTAAAAAACACCTCTGGAAATAAATGTTAGCACTCTGCGTTGTGTTTGCCAAAGGAGAGATGATTGCAGGCACGAAAAGGTCCTACCAAAAAAAAAAAAAAAAAAAAAAAAAATCTGAGCTGTTATTTCTTTCTCATTACTGGCTAACGATAAAAAAAATACCTGCTCTTGAAAACACCTCTGGAAAAAAATATGTTAACACTGCATAGTATATATCGAGAGACAGAGTTGCTGGCACGGAAATCTCTTAGAAAAAAAAAAAGAGCTGTTGTGTCCGTCACTTAACTTGCCACGACGATACGAAATACTTGCTCTAGACAACAATTACTGCACTGTTTTATGTTCATCACCTCAATGAACGTAGCGATAACAAAAGCTTGCTCAAGATAACGCCTCTTCAGTGTTGCTATCCCTCTCCTTCCTGGCAGTAGCGATAACAAATGCTGGGTCTAGAAAATACCTCTGGACTCCTAATGTTCTTCTCCTGCTGGCTGCAACGATGACATATACTTGCTCTAGATAACAACCTCGGGAACTATAATGTCCATCACCTCACTGGCTGCAATGGTGACAAATAGTTCCTTTAGATATTACCTCATCACCGTTCATATTCGTCTCCTTCCATCGATAACAAATACTTGCACTATATAACAACCTCTGGAACTATAATGTCCTTCACCTCACTGGCTTCAACGGTGACAAATACGTGCTCTGGATAACACCTCTGCGTTGTTCATATTCGCCTCCTTCCTGGCAGCATCGATAACAAAAACTGACACTCGATGACACATACACTTTAGGAACGCCGCCAGCAAAGGACGAGATGCATTTTACTGAATTTTATATGACGTGCAAAGAGCCCCGACAGCCCGGCGATCAACGCACATCACACATTACGCGGCGTGTCGTGCTGTGTGGTTTGCCTGTCTCATCAAGGCGGTAGACTCACGTGTTCTCCGCCTCGCTGTGCTGAAGGCTGTCTGGGCGGTGGAAGACAAGATGCATAATTCAGGGAAGCAAGGCGGTCTTACGCGCGTTTCTTCCTCGTAGTCTTGTACAAAAGTTGTTGAAAAAGTTAGGACAAGTTTAAGCCCGAAAAGGTAATATTTTATCACAAGGGGATGCTTCAAAGTTAGGCCTACTTGTACTGCTACTACTACTACTACTACTACTACTACTACTACTACTACTACTACTTCTACTACTTCTACTACTACTACTACTACTACTTCTACTTCTACTACTACTACTACTACTACTTCTACTACTGTTATTATCATCATTATCATTATTATTATTATCATTTTTTTTTCGACTACTTGCATACTACTTTTTAGAGCCATTTATAGTCTTTAGTACTTGCTAGTCATATATCACTTACTGCTGCATCTACTACTACTACTACTACTACTACTACTACTACTACTACTACTACTACTGTCACTATCTTTTTATGTATTTGTTTATAGTGCTGCTGTTGCTACTATTACTCCTCCTCCTCCAACTCCTCCTCCTCGTCCTCCTCTTCTTTTTCTTCTTCGTCTTCCTCCTCCTCCTCGTTCTACTACTACTACAACGACTACAGTGATTCTACCTCTACCACTACTATTCACACTTTACAACACAATAACTTCCACCACTACTATTATTTAACCACCTCTATCTCTTCTTCCACGGGATAATTTTGTAGGTTGACGTAATAGGTCGTTGGAGGTCACAAATTTTCCACTAACTTGTGAGAAACGTTAAGTGAATTGGGGGCAAGTTTATGCGTGGGAGGAGGAGGAGGAGGTGGGCTGGACGAGGGAAGTAAAGGGAGAGTAAGTGTATGTGCTCCGAGGGTCAATTAAGAAGGTACGGAGGTATGGTAATGGAGTAGCAAGGTGTTATGAGGAAAAATGTAAGATAGAGGAAAGAGTAGTCGAGTTTGTGGCTAGAAAGTAAGGTTGGGCAAGGGAAGTAAAGGGAAAGGGAATGTGCTCCTTATGTACGTGTTGTGAGGGTAAGATAAAGGAAGGAATAATCAAGTTTGTGGCTAGAAAGTAAGATTGGGCAAGGGAAGTAAAGGGAAAGGGTATGTGCTCCTTATGTACGTGTTGTGAGGGTAAGATAAAGGAAGGAATAATCAAGTTTGTGGCTAGAAAGTAAGATTGGGCAAGGGAAGTAAAGGGAAAGGGTATGTGCTCCTTATGTACGTGTTGTGAGGGTTAACTGAGGTGGTACTGAGGCAAGGTGATGGTGTAGTACAGTGTTGTGAGGAAAAGCATAATATAAAGGGAACAGTAATTGAGTTTGTGCGTAGGAAAGTAGAAAGACGTTGGAAAATAAAATAAAAGGGAATGTGTACGTGTTTTAGTTAGGTAAAGTGGTATATAAGTATGGTGATGGTGTAGTATGGTGTGGTAAGGTAAAGTGTAATAAAAAGGAAATAGTTGTAGGTAAAATATATAAAAATGAGTAATAATAAATATCAATATCACACATATATTGGAAAGTGTCTAAAATAAGAAGAAAAAAAACCCATGAGCGTCTAAATGCAATCAATAGAGGGGAAGGAAGGTATGTAATGATGCCTAAAAGAAGAATATGCTAAAAGGAAAAATAACAAAAAAAAATATCAGAAAACTTATCATCTACTTAAAATAAATTGACCAAAGTTAGGCCGTTATGAAAGTAATAATGGCACGAAAAATACAGCTTATGAAAAAAAAGTTACTGATTAAGAAATATATCAAGGAAAAAGTCATGCACATAGACAAAATGGATTGTTCAGAGTAAGGATATATTGTGAAGGAAGTCAGGAAAATACTCCCCACCACCACCACCACACACACACACACACATACACACACACACACAACCACCACCACTACACACGAAAATAAAAAGAGAGGAAATTAATAGTAACATCGTCTTCATGAAAACAATGATTGAAACAAATAATAAAAGAGAAAAAAACAACTTCTGGGTAGGAAGTAAATTGTTATAAGCAAGAAAGAAATTTAAAGAAAGCTACATTAATACAAAGAAAAGGGAAATTAAAAGAAGCCTTGTATTAATTTTAAAAGGAATAAAAAAGTATCAACAGAAAGGAAAAAAAGGAAAAGAATCACACACAAAATGAAGTGTTAAGAGTGATAAAGTAAAAAGATATGATTATAAAACTCAAATAAGCGAGTTAAAAGAAATCTTGTCATAATGAGTGAAAAAATGTTGATAGGAATAATAAGAGGAATTAAAATCATACCAGACAAAAAATTAATGTTAAGAGTAAAACCAATCCAAAGAAAAAGAAAGAAAAAGTAAAAAATATGCCACAGGTAAGAGGATGCTTTAGGCAAAGATAAAACAACGTAATTAGAAGATCCTTTAAGTTAGGGAAAGTTACGAAAATTAGAAAATTGATTAAAGCGAGATAAATTATGCAACTCCTGAGGTACTTAGGAGAGAGAGAGAGAGAGAGAGAGAGAGATGTCAGCTGACGCCTTAATATTTTATGCGTCAAGAAAAGGATGAGTTGTGTTGTAAAGCCAAAAAAAAAAAAAAAGATACTGTAAAAAGCAAAATAAAACACCAACAAAAAGAAAAAAAGATAATGTAAAGGAGCAAAATAAAATAAATAAAATCAGAAAAAAGAAAAGATGATGTAAAAGAGTAAAATAAAAGTAAAACAGAAAAAGAAAAGATACGTAAAAAAGCAAAATAAAACAAAAACAAAAAGAAAAGATAGTGACAAGAAGCAAACAAAAAAAAGATAAAGAATAGTTCATTTAAAGAAACAAAATAAAAGAAAAGAAAATAGAAGGAAACAGAAGGCCACCAATGAAGAAACGTTGAAAAATAATGGGAAAAAAAATGGGAAATATCGAAAGAATGTGTAGAAATAATGACATGAAATTGAGAAATAGTTTAGATAAATGATTAATTAAAATAGAAAATCAGAAAATAATATAAATAAAATGGAAAAAAGGGAAATAAAAAATGGAATAAAGAAATAATCAGAAAACGGGAAAATAAAAAAAAATAAAAATAACGTAAATATAAATATGAAAATAACAGAAAAAAAATAAAAAAATAATATACGTAAATAATTAGATTAGAGCAATTAAATAAATGCTGTAAAAAATAGTGAGAAAATATGAAACGAAG
This sequence comes from Eriocheir sinensis, assembly GCF_024679095.1. Lineage (NCBI taxonomy): Eukaryota > Metazoa > Arthropoda > Malacostraca > Decapoda > Varunidae > Eriocheir > Eriocheir sinensis. The sequence continues at coordinate 5,707,703 of NC_066557.1, forward strand.
TAGATAATAAAAAAAAACGTGAAATGAAAAATAAAAGAAATTACCAGAAGAACGCAAATTTAAAGAGAAAATTAAATGATAAAAAGAAGTAGGTCAGAAAAAGAAGTATTAAAGTTCAGAAAAAAGTGTTAAATGTCAGAAAAGTTGAAGAAGGCACCTGCAATAGTAAAAGGAATACAAGACGAAGGTTTTTATGAAGAAGAAAAAAAATAATCACGGCATACAAAAAAAAGAAAAGAAGTGATCGAAAATGGAAAAAGACTAGAAACAAAACCAAAAATAGGAAGTAATTGCAAGACGTAAAGAAAAAAGAAAAGACTGAACACTGAAAGAGAGAAAAAATAGAAAAAAACTAAATGTACGGAAGACATTTACAAGACGAAGATAATTACGAGAAAAAAAACAACAACGAAATTACAAGACAAAAAGAAAAAGGATGAAAATTGACACAAAGAAAAAAAATGGACGAGAAGACAAGAGAAGAAAATAATCTAAAAATCTAAAAATGAAAAGTGGAAATTGAAAGTAAGAAAAAAATGAAAAAAATAGAGAAAAATGTAAAAAAATGACAAACCGATGATAATTAGAGAAAAAAAAGAGATATATGAAAAAAAAAGGTTTAAATATGGAAATTGACAAGAAAAACATGACAAAGGTAACAGAGAAAAAAAAATGTAATCAAATAAAAAGGATTATACAAAAGAAAAAAAGAAAAAATCCGAGCCATTAGGAAATGAAGCCGGAAGGTTAATATAATAAATACAAATAGAAGTATATAAAAATCCAGTGAAAGAAAGCATTGAAATATAGAAAAAAAGTATGAAGATAAAGTATTGCAAGTAAATATGACAGTGTACATAAAAAGACAAGAGGTGAAAAAAACTATATATGAAATTAATTTGTTACCAATTAAATAAAATTAAAAAAAACATAACTCTATATAAACGACATAAAATAAATGCAGTGAAAGAAAGCATTGAAATATAAAAAAAAGTATGAAGATAAAGTATTGCAAGTAAATATGACAGTGTAGATAAAAAGACAAGAGGTGAAAAAAACTATATATGAAATTAATTTGTTACCAATTAAAAAAGAAAAAAAAATCCATAACTCGATATAAACAACATAAAATAAATGGGAAAAAAGTTAGTTTCTCGTTTTTTTTCGGTCATAAAACTGGAGGCGTCATCATGTATTCATTCAACGCGCTCATTTATACATACATTCATTTATATGCTTATCCATTTTTTGTTTATTTGTTTATATTTATTTGTTTTCTCGCTTATCTATCTATTTATTTTATTATTGATCTATTCGTGTATTTCTCTCTTTCATTTGTTTATTTTTCCACTAATTGTTCTCGTTTATATATGCGCTCTTTAATTTATGTGTTTCTTTATATATGCATTAATTTATCCGTTTATCTATCTCTTTCACTTATTAATTTTTCCACTAATGGAACTCGTTTATATGTGCTCGTTAATTTATGTGTTTCTTTATATATGCATTGATTTATCCGTTTATCTATCTCTTTCATTTGTTTATTATTCCACTAATAGGATTCGCTCCACATCCATTTCCACGTGTGTATAATTTCTTTGTCGCAGGTGAGCTAAATTTCCAACAGGTGCAAAAACTGTTATTGATGGGATTACGGCGTGTTTAGGCATGCACGGTTAGCCCCGCAGAGAGAGAGAGAGAGAGAGAGAGAAGGATCATGTCAAATATAATTACCTCCTTCTCTCTCTCTCTCTTCACTGTTTTCCCATTATTATTGTATTAGATGTTCTCTTTTTGGTTATTTTCTAAGTTTTGTCTTAATTTAAACTCAATCTGTCTTTGTATAATTATAATCTATTTATTTATATCACCTTTGTCCCACTATTATTGCGTTAGGATTCTCCCTCTCAGGTAATTTCCCAGGTTAAACTTAATAAAAACAAATTCCCAAACATACACTGCATATTAACACGAACGAAATTGTGTTCTTGTTAGCTCTCACTCCCGGTCGGTGTCATGCAGAAGAGCGCATCGTGGGAATGAATAATTGAGTGGCCTGCATTCAGACTATGACGATGTTGGACAAAATGTGTTAGTATTCGAATGATTAGCTCTTCAAAGGATGAATCTGCGGCGCAATGGATCATCGGCGTGTTTGGCGATCAAGTTGACAATAGATAGATGAAGAAAAAGGAAGTTGATTAAAATAACGATAAAGAAAATTGACGATAAAAAAGGAGAAAATAAGTTAAAGATGAAACGGATTGAAGGATGAATCTGCGGCTCAATGGATCATCGGCGTGTTTGGCGATCAAGTTGACAATAGATAGATGAAGAAAAAGGAAAATGATTAAAAATACGATAAAGAAAATTGACGATAAAAAAGGAGAAAGTAAGTTGACGATAAAACGAATTGAAGGATGAATCTGCGGCTCAATCGTTCATCGGCGTGCTTGGCGATAAAGTTGACAATAGATAGATGAAGAAAAAGGAAGTTGATTAAAAATACGATAAAGAAAATTGACGATAAAAAAGGAGAAAGTAAGTTAAAGATGAAACGGATTGAAGGATGAATCTGCGCCTCAATGGATCATCGGCGTGCTTGGCGATAAAGTTGACAATTAATAGATGAAGAAAAAGGAAGATGATTAAAAATACGATAAAGAAAGGAGAAAGTAAGTTGACGATAAAACGAATTCAATATTTGGTAAACAGACAATAAAAGTATAACATTAAGTAAGTTGGTGATAAAAGAAAATGAAGATGAATTAAGTTGACGGTATAAAAATGAAGATAAATTAAGTTGATAAAACAAATTGAAGATGAAGTAAATTGACAATAAAAAATGAATATAAAGTAAGTTGGCGATAAAAATGACAATAGAGTAAGTTGATGATAAAAAAAAGTAAACTGACGATAAAACAAAATAAAGATAAAGTAAGCTAATGATAAAAAAATAAGAAAAAGTAATTTGACGATAAAAAAATAAGATAAAGAAAGTTGACGATAATACAAAATGAAGATAAGGAAAGTTGATAAAAAATGAAGATAAATTGGTTAACGATAAATCAAATTGAAGGTAAAGGAAGTTGACGATAATAAATGAAGATAAAGTAAACTCTATAAAAGAATAAAGATAAAGTTGGCGATAAAAAAGAAATATTAAGCAAGTTACATATACAAAAATTAAGATAAAGTAAGTTGATGATAAAACAAATTCAAAATAAAGTAAGTTGAAAATAAAAATAAAGATAAAGTAAGACAATAAAAGATAAAGATCAAGTAAGCGAAATGAAGATAAAGTAAACTGACTATAAAAAAGTAAATATAAAGTTGGCGATAAAAAAAGAAAATTAAACCATGTTAGCTATAAAAAAAGGAAGATAAAGTAAGTTCATGATAAAACAAATTGAAAATAAAGTAAGTTCACGATAAAAATAAAAGATAAAGATAAATAATAAACAATAAAAGATAAAGATCAAGCGAAATGAAGATAAAGATAGTCGACGCTAAAACAAGTTGAGGATAAAACAAGGTGACGGCAAAGTAAGACGACGCTAAACAAGTTGAGAAAGACACATCAGGAAGTAAAGTTTGGTCAACAACGACTTAGTCCCCGGCGTCTCTGTCACGCACACGACCGCGGACATATTCATTTAGACCCGCTTTCTCTCTCTCTCTCTCTCTCTCTCTCTCTCTCTCTCTCTCTCTCCCCTTGTCTCCCTTCCCTGCCTTATCGCTCCTCCTTCATTCCTTTCTCCTCCGTTTTTCCTCCTTCGCATTCTCTCTCTCTCTCCCTCCCCTTATCGCTGTCCATCTTTTCCTTTCTCTTCCCTCTCCCTCCTCTTATTTCCTCTTCATTTCCACCTCCTCTTGTTTTTGTGGTTAAATGAATATATAATGATAATAATGATAATAATAATGATAATAGAAATAAGATGAAGAAGAATACTATCAAGAAGTATAGATAACTCACACACACACACACACACACACACACACACACACACACACACACACACACACGCACAAAGAGCCGCGTCTAATGGGGCCAAGAAATCCTGCATAAAAGAGAAATAAGAATAAGATTAAGATGGACGCCGAGGGAGAGGGAAAAAAGCAACATTAGAACGAGAGAAAAACAAACAGAATGAGAAAATAAACCCACAAACAAAATAAAACTTTAAAAAATTACAAGCCTCCCGAATTCAAGTCGAGATTTTTTGAGATTTACATAGAGGGTGAGGCCACACAGACGCTATGGACCAGGCGAGGGGGTCTGTCCTAAAACCTAAGTGGAAGTACATCAAATCTAATGGCCCCCAGGAGTGCATTTGTGCCTGAGTGAATGTGTTGAGAAAGTGGAGTTTGCGTTTGTTTTAAATGAGTCAGGCGTACTGCACTGCACGACTGAAAGGGGGAGTTTATTCCATTATCGGTTTCCTCACAGTTTAAGAAAAAAAAATTGGTGCGGTCTGAATTTATTTGTTTACACTTCAGTTTGGTTTATTTCTCGTTCGGGTGTCATGATAAACATTTTTTTATTCATTCATATTCGTGAAGCCGCGAGGTATTTTGAAACGTTCGATCAGTTTTCCTCGGCGGTGACGTTTCTCAAGAGACAACAAGTTAAGAGACGAGAGCCTTTCATCGTAAGGTTTGTTGGGCAAGGGAGAGATCAGAGAGAGAGACAGAGGGGAATGGCAATGCATGAAGAGAGAGAGAGAGAGAGAGAGAGAGAGAGAGAGAGAGAGAGAGAGAGAGAGAGAGAGAGAGAGAGAGAGAGAGAGAGGTGAGAAAGGTATGATAAAGACTTGAACACCGCAATGCACCAGTAGAGGGACAGGAGGAGGAGGAGGAGGAGGAGGATGAGGAGGAGGAGGAGGAGGAGGAGGAGGAGGATTAGGAGAAACAAGAGGAGGAAGAGGAGGGGATAGAAAGATAAGAAAACAAAAAATGAAAGTTACACGAATTAACTTTTTCTTTTCTCACTTCATACTCTCTCTCTCTCTCTCTCTCTCTCTCTCTCTCTCTCTCTCTCTCTCTCTCTCTCTCTCTCTCTCTCTCTCTCTCTCGTCCCCCACATTCTAACTTTTTCACACTGTGTATACAACGCGTTCCCTGCTCCTAACACACACACACACACACACACACACACACACACACACACACACATGGGAATAGGTTCGTGACACGCACATTAGTCCACATGTACACAAGAACACACGTACACAATACTCTACGTACTCAATACTCTCTCTCTCTCTCTCTCTCTCTCTCTCTCTCTCTCTCTCTCTCTCTCTCTCTCTCTCTCTCTCTCTCTCTCACACTCTCTCTCTCACACACACACACACACACACACACACACACACACACACACACACACACACACACACACACACTGGACTCACAAAAAACAACACACACACACACACACACACACACACACACACACACACACACACACACACACACACACACACACACACACACACACACACACACAGAGACACCCCCCCCCCCACATCCACACACACCACACACACAGAGACCCCCCCACACACACACACACATACACACACCACACACCACACACCACACACACACACACACACCCACACACACACACACACACACACACACACACACACACACACACACACACACACACACACACACACACACACACACACACACACACACACACAGAACCCCCACACACACACACACACACACACACACACACACACACCACACACACCACACACACACCACACACACACATCACACACCACACACACACAACACACACACACACACACACACACACACACACACACACACACACACACACACACACACACACACACACACACACACACACAAACACCCACCCACACACACACACACACACACACACACACACACACACACACACACACACACACACACACACACACACACACACACACACACAGCCACCATTAAGCGTCAAAGGCTCCGGTAATTGCCCAATCAGATAGTTCGAGACCCATTCAGTCAGTAGTTTCAACACCCTAATGGAGCGCGGATATAATGGAGCCGTAAAAAAAAAAAATAGTAAAACAGGCCAGCGGGCTTGATATGTATATGGACGGCTGGCGCAGTGGGTTTTTTGTTTTTTTTTTGCTTTTATATAATTTTTTGGCGAGATTAATTTTCCGGGGTGACGGTGTTTTTTTCCCAGGTGTGTGTGTGTGTGTGTGTGTGTGTGTGTGTGTGTGTGTGTGGTGTCTCGTTAGTGTGTTTTTGCCGTGTTTTTTGTTTCGTTTTTTAGATTTTAATACGAGTAATTTTAATATATTTCCTTTCTTTTCCCTTCCTCTTCTTTCTTTCCTTTCGTCTTTAATCTGTTCTCGTTTTCATATTTTTTCGAGCTATTTAATTCTGTGTTGTCTATTTTTTTCATTTTTTTCCTTGCTCGTGTATTATGCATCGGTTCAAACTACATTTTTCCCATATATATTTTTTCCCAATTCGCGCTTTTAGCTTTTATTTCCACCCCCATCCCGTTAACATGAATAATTCGGGTCGCATTTATTTGCGTTGGCGAGCCTTGCAACTTGATATTTTTACTTTAATTGGAAGTTTGTGGTTTGCAATGAAAAAAAAAGTAAATGTGTGTTGAGACCATTAACCTTTGTTTAGTGGGAGTGTATACGTATTTCTTACATAGATAGTTATACATATATAGACCGGTAGATAGATAGGGAGACAGTTGGATAGATAGATCGATAGACAGGTAGATGATTGAATAGACTGATAGACACTCAGTTAGATATATTGACAAATTAACATTATTATACAGAAACTACCTCTGACATCCCGATAGATAAATACAATAGGATCTTGCTAGCAGATAGATAAACGGACAGACAGTCAGATATATAGATACATAGACTTACACATAAATAGAGAGAGAGAAAAAAAACCCGCTGTAGACAGAAAGTAACTCGGATAGTTTAACAGATAGACGGAACGGCTCTCCAAATAAACATGGGCAGATAAATTGTTGAAGAGATATGAAGGAGACATGGGAGAAAAGAAAGTAAAAAAGAACAATAGAAAGGGGGAAAGGAAGGATAAAGCTTTTTTGGAGTAGCATGGAGAGAGAGAGAGAGAGAGAGAGAGAGAGAGAGAGAGAGAGAGAGAGAGAGAGAGAGAGAGAGAGAGAGAGAGAGAGAGAGAGAGAGAGAGAGAGAGAGAGTATAATATAGGAAAATAAGAAAGTAAAGAAAATGAGTATGTGACTGAATGGAAACTAGAGGAGTGAGAAAATAAAAAAAATAAAAAATAAGGGAAGAAATAAAGGCAGAACAGGGAGAAAACGAAGGAAGAAACGAAGATAAAAAAAAATAAAGCCAATCTCCCTCAAAATATAATACAGGGGATAATAGATGGATAGATATTTTGATAACTATACAGATAGATAATCATAGACGGTTATACTTAGACAACGAACGAAGAAAGAAACGTCATAGATAAATAAATACAGTGAAACAAAAATACGAAAAATAGACTAATAGAGTTGTTGATAGATTGATAAAGTGAATGGTTGATAGGTGGACAGGTAGACAAAGTGATACATTGATAGATACACACTCTGATAAATACGGCGCAAATAAATAGATTAAATCGTCCGTAATGAACAGAATGGGAGATAAAAGTTAGTTTGGGTTTAAATTGATGGCCTTGAATGTTGACGCGCTAAATACGTTGATCGAGAGAGAGAGAGAGAGAGAGAGAGAGAGAGAGAGAGAGAGAGAGAGAGAGAGAGAGAGAGAGAGAGAGAGACATATATCAGTGTGAAGATAAGTCAGGTCGTTTATTACTCTGATTTAGAGATATTCAGAGAGCAACATCCGCTTGTTATCATTGCCTGTGTGCGTGTCTGTGTGTGTGTGTGTGTGTGTGTGTGTGTGTGTGTGTGTGTGTGTGTGTGTGTGTGTGTGTGTGATTTCCGTTCCATACTTAATAATTTCTATCCAATCTTTTCTATCTCCTCTCCTTCCTCTTTATCCTCCTCGTTTTTCCTCCTCCTCCTCCTCCTCCTCCTCCTCTTCCTTTATTTATAAACACAAATATGCAAAGTATTTTTCAACACAACTTCTTCAAAGCATTTTTACACCTTTTGTTGTCCTTTTGCTCTCCTCCTCTTGTCCTCCTCCTCCTCCTCCTCCTCCTCCTCCTCCTCCTCCTCCTCCTCCTCCTCCTCTCGTTCCCCGTACCCTTTTGTCAATGTTATCCTTTATTCCTTTTCCTCCCACGCACTCCTCCTCTTTTCCTGATCATCGTCATCTTCACCCTCTTCCCACGCCTCCTCCTCCTCCTCCTTCTCTTCCTTCTCCTTCTCCACTCTCCTTCCTTTCCATCCGCCTCTGCCGTGATTCCAAGAACAGTCTATCGTTATACCAGTAAAACGTCAATAACAGTATATAATGTAGACGGGTTGTATAAAGCTTGTGGTCACTTCCCTTCGTCGAATTCAGCTCTTGACCATCCTGTGTAAAGGGAAGAGTGTTGTGTTTACGGCAAAGGAAGCAGCTCAAAGGCAATTACCGTAGAAAACACACATAAAAGAACCTGCTCATCGCTACTCTAACAAAAGAAGACAGAGTAGCCAGAAGAGAGGTCAACTTTGGATTGTTTGCTTGCAGATAGATAGACAGGTAGGTAAGGAGTTGTATAGAGAGATGATTGGATAGAATGATAGACAGATAGACAGGTAAACATAGGTATAGAGAGATGATTGGATAAACTGATAAATAGACAGATAAACAGGTAGGTAAACAGATGTATAGAGAGATGATTGAATAGATTGATAGACAGATAGACAGGTAAACAGTTGTATTGAGAGATGATTGGATAGATTGATAAATAGACAGCTAGACAGGCAGGCAAACTGTTCTATAGAGAGATGATTGGATAGATTTATAAATAGACAGATAAACTGGTAAACAGTTGTATAGAGATATGATTGGATAGATTGATAGACACATAGACAGGTAAACAGAGGTATTGATAGATGATTGAATAGGTTGATAGACAGATAGCTAGATAAGTAGAAAACATCAAACACTATTATACAGAAACTACCTCTGACATCCAGATAGATAAATACGATAGGAGCCTTACAAGCAGATAGACGGATAGATACATAGAGGCTCAAATAGATAGGAAGATAAACAAACATTGATGGGCGGGAAGGAACTCTGATTAGTTGACAGATAGACGGAACAGCTCTCCAAATAGACATAAGTAGGCTCCTTTTTGTCTTCATCCAGTGTTACAAGGACATGTTCATCGAGGCATTTATACACCTAACACAAGCAGGTAGAAGTAGTGGCCAGAGGAGAGGTCAGGAGAGATCAATATCAGATGGTTTACTTGTAATATCACGTACGGGTCTTGTGTTCATCCAGTGTGATTATATCGTGTTCAGTCAGTCTTCTACACCCAACAAAAACAGACAGAAGGGAGGTCAATATAGGATCGTTTGCTTGTAATATCACGTACTGTTCTTGTGTTCATCCAGTGTAATTAGATCGTGTTAATTAAGCCATATAGGATAATATCACGTACTGTTCTTGTGTTCATCCAGTGTAATTAGATCGTGTTCAGCAAGTCTTCTACACCCAGCAAAAACAGACAGAAGGGAGGTCAATATCGGATCGTTTGTTTGTAATTTCACGTACTCCTTTTTTTTGTTTTGTTTATAGCAGAGGAGTCAGTTCAAGGGCATAAAAAAAAGTAACAAATGTAAAAAAAAAAAAAAAAGCTCGCTACTCATCTTGTCTCATCTTGTTTCATCCAGTGTTACAAGGACGTGGTCAACCAGGCATCCATGTCCATCCACACACCCGCTTAACATTCACATCTCGTTCTTTTTTTTACAGTACAGGAAGCAGCTAAACGGCAAAAAATAACGAAAACAAAAAGACCGTAATCACTGCTCCTGTATCTCCTTTCAATATCTGTTTTCTCTCCGTTTTGACCCGAGGCAGTAGCGGGGCGAAGCCTGAACATGAGGGTTACTTACCTTACCTTACCGACGTGCAGTATACATCAGGACTTCGGCAAGCATGGAGCGCCACCTGATTCTGTCTCTTGTAAGCTGCAACGACTCAGCAGGCTTAAGATGTCCTCCCGCCACTCGCCTCACACCATCCATAAAGTTCTCTCTCTGTCTTCCTCTTGCTCGTCCGCCTTCCACCATCCCAGTCAACACCACAGCCTCCATCTCATTCCTTCTCATCACATGTCCGAGATATCTCATTTGTCGTCTTATTGTTGTCATCATTTCCCTCACCGCTCCCATCTGCCTCAGGACATCCTCATTAGTTCTTCTTGTTGTCCACGGTATCTTCAAAATTCTCCTCCATAACCACATTTCAGCTGCTTCCAACTTTTCCTGCATTTTTCTGTTCACCGTCCAAGTTTCACATCCATACAGCAATGTTGACCATATGAATGTTTTTGCTGCCTGTTTTATAATTCCAAGAGACAACTTTGTATTCGTCAGATAAACCTTCATCCTCGTAAATGCATCTTCACAATGCCAATGCTCATTCTAATTTCCTTTTCACATCTGCAGTCATCTCTTCTTCTTCTTCTTCTTCTTCTTCTTCTTCTTCTTCTTCTTCTTCTTCTTCTTCTTCTTTTTCTTCTTCTTTTTCTTCGTCTTCTGTCCCTAGATAAGAAAACTTTGGCACCTGCTCTATTCTTCTTCCTCTCACCTCTACTCTCACTCTGGGTGCATTTGCCTTAGACGCCACCAACACCTTGATCTTTCCCATATTGACAGTCATCCCTCTCTCCTCGCTCGCCCTCACCGTCAAATCAAACATATGTTGCAACTTTTCTGCAGAGTCCGCCACCAGCACTGTATCATCTGCGTACCTAATATGGTTGATGTTGTAACCTCCACTCCTGACTCCCACAAACCCCTGCAGCTCCCTCAATATCATCTCCCCATATGGGCTGAACAGGTCAGGAGACATTACACATCCCTGCCTTACTCCTCTCCTTATGGTCTGGTATTCTGTTCTCTCCCTGGACCCTCACTGCAGCTTTCTTATTCCAGTATAGATTTCTTAGTAATCTCAATGCTTTCCCATCAATATCCGGACCTTCCAGCATATTCATGAGGCTTATTGGAATGTATTGTAGTATGCGTGTGTTGTTTTTGTAGGACAGAGAAGAAGGGTTAGTCGAAGAGAAAGGTTGCCCGCCCGCATCATCTGGGGGAGAGAGGAATAGTAGAAGGCGGCCCTGAGGCAATGCGGGCGGGGGGAGGGAGATGAGTAACAGTGAAGGATAGGAAAAGTAAGAATAGTGAAGGGAGGGAGTAAAGGAGGAGGGAGAAGGGAGGCAGACTAAAAGGAGAGTGAAAGAACAGGCAAGGATAGTGAACGGAGGAAGTGCAGGAGGAGGGAGAAGGGAGACAGACTAAAGGGAAGGGTGAAAGAACAGGCAAGGATAGTGAACGGAGGAAGTGCAGGAGGAGGGAGAAGGGAGACAGACTAAAGGGAAGGGTGAAAGAACAGGCAAGGACAGTGATGGGAGGAAGTGCAGGAGGAGGGAGAAGGGAGGCAGACTAAAGGGAGAGTGAAAGAACATGCAAGGACAGTGATGGGAGGAAGTGCAGGAGGAGGGAGAAGGGAGGCAGACTAAAGGGAAGGGTGAAAGAACAGGCAAGGACAGTGAACGGAGGAAGTGCAGGAGGAGGGAGAAGGGAGGCAGACTAAAGGGAAGGGTGAAAGAACATGCAAGGACAGTGATGGGAGGAAGTGCAGGAGAAGGGAGACAGACTAAAGGGAAGGGTGAAAGAACAGGCAAGGACAGTGAACGGAGGAAGTGCAGGAGGAGGGAGAAGGGAGGCAGACTAAAGGGAAGGGTGAAAGAACAGGCAAGGATAGTGAACGGAGGAAGTGCAGGAGGAGGGAGAAGGGAGACAGACTAAAGGGAAGGGTGAAAGAACAGGCAAGGATAGTGAACGGAGGAAGTGCAGGGGGAGGGCGAAGGGAGACAAGACTAACGTTGCCAGATTGTCTTACTCAGCCTCTTATATTTACCGACTTCCGACCCAAAAACTGACTCGAGGACCCCAATAAGGAGATTCACTTATAATTATCGTTAAAAAAGTTAATTCCTGATGTTTCTTGGCAATAGTTAGGCGTCAGAAACCGGTAAATACTATGCTCTGAGTACGACAATCTGCCAACGGTGAGACAGACTGAAGGAACAGGCTCGGGGAAGTGACGGAATTGATGAGAGGATGATAAAAGGATAGTGACGGGAAGTACTGAAGGAGAAGGGACAGGAAAGGATAATGAAGGGAAGAAGTAAAGGAAGAGGAAGAGGCAGGGAGTGGAGGCTATGGTGAACACTCAGACTCGGTGAAGTGGTGGAATTGGTGACGAAAGAGTAAAGGAATGGACGAGGAAAGGAAACTGAAGGGAAGAAGTGAAGGGGAGGAGGAAGCGAGACAAACTCCGGTGACTGAAGACAAAAGGAGCTTCGTCCCCAAAACCGGGAGCGGAACCTTCAGGGGGGAGGAGGGAGGGGGGGAGGGGGACTGTGTTTGAGGTTCGCAGGATGAGAAGAATACCATGCCCGAAGGAGGAGGAGGAGGTCATCGGGGATCCTTAACCTTCAGGAGGGAGGGGGAGGGGGAGGGGGGATGTGTTTGAGGCTCACAGGATGACAAAAATTCCATGCCCGAAGGTGAAAGGGAGGTCATCGGGGATCCTTAACCTTCAGGAGGGAGGGGGAGGGGGGATGTGTTTGAGGTTCGCAGGATGAGAAAAATTCCATGCCCGAAGGTGGAAGGGAGGTCATCGGGGATCTTTCGGTCGCTTGTCGTTATGGGAGTTTTGTGGCCGACAGGTGAAGGGAGTTTGCCATAGTCGGGTTCTTCCTATCACAAGCTCAAGGGTGAATGTAACGGAGACGACCACCGAGGCCACGCGCAGCTTAAAAATCGCTTTACCATTTCCTTCCGTCTTTATCGTCTTCCTAGTGCCTGGTTTTCGATGTTCCTGTTTCCCCCATGTTTCATCATATCATAACACTGCCTTACCAACATCCCGTTTTCTTTAAGCCCGAAGATAAGCACCCAACGTCACTTTCACCCCTATTAAGAGCCAGCATGTTTCATATTTCCTGATTTTCCGTTTCCCAGTGCCTGCTTTTCCATGTTCCCGTTTCCTCTATGTTTCATCATATCATAACACTACGAAACCAACATCCCGTTTTCTTTAGGCGCGAGGATAAGCACCCAACCTTACTTTTACCCTTATTACGAGCCAGCACGTTTCCTGTATCCTGCTTTTCCATGTTTCCGTGCCTCCCATTGCCTGCCTTTCCGTGTTCTCGTGTTTCCTCATATCATAACGCCCCCACACCCACACCCCGTTTTCTCTCGGCGCGAAGAAGGGAAAATTCAAGCCCGCCTCGCGTTCACTCTGAGACGAAGGCTTTCCCAATAACATCCGCCATCTTGCTACGAGTTGGGCAAAGATATTTCACGAGCAATGTGGCTTTTAAAAGATTTCCGTTTGTAAATAGCCTGCAGAGAGAGAGAGAGAGAGAGAGAGAGAGAGAGAGAGAGAGAGAGAGAGAGAGAGAGAGAGAGAGAGAGAGAGAGAGAGAGAGAGAGAGAGAGAGAGAGAGAGAGAGAGAGAGAGAGAGAGAGAGAGATTTTCAAGTCCTCTCCTAACTGTTTTTCTTTCTTTCTTTTTATCTGCTCTTTGTGTAGGGAAATAACTGCGAACACACACACACACACACACACACACACACACACACACACACACACACACACACACACACACACACACACACACACACCTTTCTGTTTCTTCCTCTACAGCACACACATAAGGTCCGGATTCGGACCGCGGGCCGCCAGTTGAGTAGCCCTGCTCTACAGTATAACATGTTCACGTTTGTGTTGTTTGTTTCTGTCAAATTTGCATTCCTTCGTTCAACTGTAATTACTACGTCCATGTTAGCGCTTGATAATATGTGTCGCCGGTGTCGCACTAAATTATGTGTTTGGTGATGTGTGTTACGGGTTACTTATTTATGTGTTTATCTATGTGTTTTTTACGTGGATTTAGTTTTTTTTGTTTTGAATGTGTTTTTTTTATGTGGTTTTATGTTTTTTATGTGATTTTAATGTGTTTTTATGTGATTATGTGTTTATGTGTGGTGTTACTATGCCTTATATGTGTTTTTATGTGGTTTTTTATGTGTTTTATGTGTTTTTATGTGCTTTATGTGGGTTTATATTTTTTATGTGGTTTTTATGTGGTTATGTGTTTATATGTGGTTTTAATGTAGCTTATATGTGTTTTGATGTGGCTTTTTATGTGTTTTATGTGTTTTTATGTGCTTTTATGTTGGTTTATGTTTTTTATGAGGCTTTTTATGTGTTTTTATGTGCTTTTGAGTGGTTTATGATTTGTATATTTGTTTATTTATGTTTTTTTTTTTTTACAGTAAAGGAAGCAGTTCAAGGTCACGGAAACAGCGCGGGATCCCTTTAAAGAGGATTAATAAAGCGAGGTCAAAGATCCGGTAAGTGTTTTGTCCTGTCTTGATACTGCTCTCTCTCTCTCTCTCTCTCTCTCTCTCTCTCTCTCTCTCTCTCGGCGGGTACTTTGTGTATTCATATTTGCTTTATTGACTTTCGTAAATGGATGTAATAAAGATTGTATGTACTGTGTGTGTGTGTGTGTGTGTGTGTGTGTGTGTGTGTGTGTGTGTGTGTGTGTGTGTTTTCTCTCTCTCTCTCTCTCTCTCTATCTCTCTCTCTCACACCTGAGAGAGAGAGAGAGAGAGAGAGAGAGAGAGAGAGAGAGAGAGAGAGAGAGAGAGAGAGAGAGAGAGAGAGAGAGAGAGAGAGAGAGAGAGAGAGAGAGAGAGAGAGAGAGAGAGAGAGAGAGATTGTATTGTGCTCAGAATCGATACGAAACAACCAGTATTAGCAGCGGCATAATAATAGTAGCAATAGCAGTAGTAGTAATAGAAGTAGTAGTAGTAGTAGTAGTAGTAGTAGTAGTATAGTAGTAGTAGTAGTGAGGAGTTAAGTGTGTACGTAGAGGAATTTAATAATAGTATCTGAATAGTAACAAAAAAAATACACATCTTATTTTTGTATCTGCTTTTAAACGTATATTCTTATCCATATTTTTATTATTTTTACTCTTTTTCTTTTACCTCCTCCTCCTCCTTCTGTATTCATATCCTTCTAACTCATTTTCTATCACCCTTATCCTTATTTTCCTACCTCCTCTTCTTCTTCCTTTTTTCCTTCCTCATTCTCTTTCTTCTACTCCTTAATCTTCTACTCTTCTACTTTCCTACTCTTTCTACTTTCTACTTCTATTTATTCTACTTTCTTCTGCTTTCTTCTACTTTTCCTACTCTTCTACTTTCCTAGTTTTCCTAGTTTCTGCTTCTACTTTCCTACTCTTCCTAATCGTCTACTTTCCTACTGTTCTACTTTCTTATACTTTCTTATACTTTCTTATACTTTCTTATACTTTCTTATACTTTCTTTTACTTCCTACTTTTCCTACTCTTCTACTTTCCTACTCTTCCTACTCTTCTACTTCCCTACTCTTCTACTTTCTTCTACTTCCTACTCTTCCTCCCTTTCTTCTACTCACTACTCTTCCTCTCTTTTTCCTTATTCTCCTTCTCCTCCTCCTCTTCCTCCCTTTCTTCTTCTTCTTCTTCTTCTTCCTTCTTTTTCCTTTTTCTTCTTCTACCCTCTATTCTTTCTCACTTTTGACTTATTCTTCTACCTCCTACTCTTCCTCCCTTTTTCCTTATTCTCCTTCTCCTCCTCTTCCTCCCTTTCTTCTTCTTCTACCCTCTATTCTTTCTCACTTTTATCTTATTCTTCTACCTCCTACTCTTCCTCCCTTTCTTCTTATTTTTCTACTCACTATTCTTCCTTTTCTTATTATTATTATACCTCCTACTCGTCCAACCTTATTT
The DNA here is from genome assembly GCF_024679095.1 of Eriocheir sinensis. Classification (NCBI taxonomy): domain Eukaryota; kingdom Metazoa; phylum Arthropoda; class Malacostraca; order Decapoda; family Varunidae; genus Eriocheir; species Eriocheir sinensis. The sequence continues at coordinate 5,723,753 of NC_066557.1, forward strand.
TTATTTTTCTACCTCTTCCTCTTCTTCCCTTCTTCTATTTCCTACACCTCCTCTACTTCCTCCTTTCTTCCTCTCTAATGCTTATTCTACCTCCTACTCTTCCTCCCTTCTACCTTCCTTCTACCTCTACTTACCCTCCTTTTCCTCTTCTACAATAGTCTAGTTTGCGTCCTTACTGCCAAAGAGTGAGATTTAGCTTCCTTTTTGTACCGATAGAGGGCGCTGGGTGTGTGTAGTTCTCGGTTCAACCTCAAGGGGCGCTCCTATAGTCTCCCCCCGCGTGAGTTAGTTCCCGGAAGCCTCAACAGATGGCGCCGGCTGTGTGTTTAGGCGCCCTGGTTATTAAAGTCGTTAATTGCAAGGGCTGATTTGATAGTTAAATGAATTGCAACTCCATTACACTATGTTATGCTTTGTTTACCTACACACACACACACACACACACACACACACACACACACACACACACACACACACACAGGGACAATTAAATCGTTAATAATGCTAATAACATACATACATACACCTATACACACACACACACACACACACACACACACACACACACACACACACACACACACACACTAATGATAAGAAGAAAATATGAGTGACATTAAACTAGTTCTTGTTTTTCTTGTGAGAGAGAGAGAGAGAGAGAGAGAGAGAGAGAGAGAGAGAGAGAGAGAGAGAGAGAGAGAGAGAGAGAGAGAGAGAGAGAGAGAGAGAGAGAGAGAGAGAGAGAGAGAGAGAGAGAGGAAGAAACAAACAGAAAACAAACTTACTGACGGACTGACAAAGAGAGATGGATGAATCGAGAGAGGGAAAGAAAGAAACAAAAGAAAGAGAAGGAGGAAACATGAATGGAAAAGAAAGAGAGAAAGAAAGCGATTGAAATAGAGAAACAGACCAATAAAGAACGAATGAAATAAAGAAACAGAGAAGCAGAAAGAAAGAGAGAGAGAGAGAGAGAGAGAGAGAGAGAGAGAGAGAGAGAGAGAGAGAGAGAGAGAGAGAGAGAGAGAGAGAGAGAGAGAGAGAGAGAGAGAGAGAGAGAGAGAGAGAGAGAGAGGATGGGGGAAAGAAAATTATATATCCGAGTTGTGATGGAGAAATTTCTAGCTGAGTTATTGTGTCCGGGTTGTAATGAAGTCATTTGGGGGCGTGTCTTGTTTGTGGAAGGGGAGAGGAGGAGGAGGAGGAGGAGGAGGAGGAGGAGGAGGAGGAGGAGGAGGAGGAGGAGTCGAAAAGTAGAGGAGAAATATAATATGCTGTAGTCGGAGAGGAAGGTGAAGAAAATGAAAAGAAAGAGGAAGAGGAATAGAAGGGGAAAAGGAAGGAGAGGAAAAGGAGAAGGAAGAGAAGGAGGAGGAGGAAGAGTTGAAAAGTAGAGGAGAAATATTATATACTGTAGTGGGGGAGGAAGCTGAAGAAAATGAAAAGAAAGAGAAAGAGGAATAGAAGGGGAAAAGGAAGGAGAGGAAAAGGAGAAGGAAGAGAAGGAGGAGGAGGAAGAGTTGAAAAGTAGAGGAGAAATATTATATAATGTAGTGGGGGAAGAAGCTGAAGAAAATGAAAAGAAAGAGGAAGAGGAATAGAAGGGGAAAAGGAAGGAAAGGAAAAGGAGGAGGAGGAGAAGGAGGAGGAGGAAGAGTTGAAAAGTAGAGGAGAAATATTATATAATGTAGTGGGGGAAGAAGCTGAAGAAAATGAAAAGAAAGAGGAAGAGGAATAGAAGGGGAAAAGGAAGGAGAGGAAAAGGAGAAGGAAGAGAAGGAGGAGGAAGAAGAGTTGAAAAGTAGAGGAGAAATATTATATACTGTAGTGGGGGAGGAAGCTGAAGAAAATGAAAAGAAAGAGGAAGAGGAATAGAAGGGGAAAAGGAAGGAAAGGAAAAGGAGAAGGAAGAGAAGGAGGAGGAGGAAGAGTTGAAAAGTAGAGGGGAAATATAATATGCTGTAGTCGGAGAGGAAGGTGAAGAAAATGAAATGAAAGAGGAAGAGGAATAGAAGGGGAAAAGGAAGGAAAGGAAAAGGAGGAGGAGGAGAAGGAGGAGGAGGAAGAGTTGAAAAGTAGAGGAGAAATATTATATACTGTAGTGGGGGAAGAAGCTGAAGAAAATGAAAAGAAAGAGGAAGAGGAATAGAAGGGGAAAAGGAAGGAAAGGAAAAGGAGGAGGAGGAGAAGGAGGAGGAGGAAGAGTTGAAAAGTAGAGGAGAAATATAATATGCTGTAGTCGGAGAGGAAGGTGAAGAAAATGAAATGAAAGAGGAAAAGGAGTAAGAGGGGAAAAGGAAGGAAAGGAAAAGGAAGAGGAGGAGGAGGAGGAGGAGGAGGAGGACATAAAGATAGAGAAAAAATATATGCGGTAGTCGGAAAAAAAATTGAAGAAAAAAAAGAAGAAAGAGGAAAAAGGAAAGAGAGGAAGAGAAGGAAGAGGAGGAGGTAGAATATAAAGAAAAAAAAGAGGCAGAAAAGCGAGTATACAATAACTTATGTGGTAGTTCAAAAAGAAAAAAAGAGAATGAGCAAATAAGACAAAAAGTATATTAGTAAGAGGAGGAGGAGGAGGAGAGGAGGAGGAAGAGGAGGCAGCAGCGTTTAAGGAAATAGGAAAGCAATTGTTGTTGAATTTATCGTTAAAATGGTAAAAACAAAGAAGAGGGAGAGCAAGAAGGGGAGGAGGAGGAGGAAATGAAGGAGGCGAAGGAGGAGAAGTTGGTAGGGAGAAGTTAAAGGGAAGCATATGGTGTTTATAAAGGAGACATAGATGAAAAAAAGGAAGAAGAAGAAGAAAAATAAGGAGAAGAAGAAGAGGACAAAGAAAGAACAGAAGAAGAGGACAAAGAAAGAACAGAAGAAGAAGAAGAAGAGGACAAAGAAAGAACAGAAGAAGAAGAAGAAGAGGACAAAGAAAGAACAGAAGAAGAGGACAAAGAAAGAACAGAAGAAGAAGAAGAAGAGGACAAAGAAAGAACAGAAGAAGAAGAAGAAGAAGAAGAAGAAAAATAAGGAAAAGAAGAAGAGGAAAAAGAAAGAACAAAAGAAGAAGAAGAAAAAAAAAGTAGAGAAGAGAAGGAAATGAAGAAAAGGCAAATGGAAATAGTAGAAAGGGAAGAGGAGGAAGAAGAATAAGAAAAAAAGGGAAGGAGAGGAAGAAAACGAAAAAGAAGAAAAGAAAAAAAACGAACGAGAGAGATAAAGACAAAGATAGAGAAATAAGATAGAGACAAAGAAAGAAGTGCATCAGAGAGAGAGAGAGAGAGAGAGAGAGAGAGAGAGAGAGAGAGAGAGAGAGAGAGAGAGAGAGAGAGAGAGAGAGAGAGAGAGAGAGAGAGAGAGAGAGAGATCATATATCAGCGTTGTTAGAGCAGATGTTTCTACAAGGAACGCGCGGCCTTATTTATATATCCAGGTTACGATGAAGTAATTTGAGGCGTTTGTCTATATTTAGGAGGAGGAGGAGAAAGAGGAGGAGGAGGTAAGGAGGAGGAGACAGGGATATTTAAGAAGGAAGAGAAGAGATGGAGGGCAAGGTGAAACAGGAGGAAAGAAGTGGGAGGCGAAAGAAGAAGAAGAAAAGAAGAAGAAAAGAAGAAGAAAAAAGAGTTGAAGGTCATGGTGAAATAGGAGAGAGGATGTGATAGGAGAATGAAGAACAAGAACAAGAACAAGAAGAACAAGAAAAAGAAGAAGAAGGATAAGAAGAAATAAATACAGATAGATCGGACGCAAAAGATGGAGGATGAGGAAGAAATAGAAGAATGCGAAGGAGAAATAAGAGAAAGATCCAGAAGAAAGAAAGAGGAGGGGATGAGAGGAAGTGAGAAGAGGAGGTGTAAGAGGAGGAATGACAAAGAAAGAGGAGGAGGAGGAGGAAAATACGAAGAGAAGAATAAATGATAACGGAGAAGTAGGACAAGGAGGAGGAGGAGGAGGAGGAGGAGGAGGAGGAGGAGGAGGAAAGGAAATTATAGGTTGGGTGAGAAATTCTGGGTTTAAATTTTTCTGATGAAGAAGAAGAAAAAAGATGAAAGAGAAGACAAGAATGTGAAAAAAAGAACAGTCAGACTACTTCCACAGCTACTACTACTACTACTACTACTACTACTACTACTACTACTACTATCACAGCTACTACTACTACTACTACTACTTTTACTACTACCACAGCTACTACTACTACTACTACTACTATATCTACGACGGCCACTACTACTTCTATTTATAATACTTTAATTGGAACATCAATATAGATAATAATTACAAGAAGAAGAAGAAAAAGAAGAAGAAGAAGAAGAAGAAAGGGAAGAAGAAGAAGAAGATGATGATGAAAAGCCGACGACGAAGATATTAGCCAGTAAAGATTTAGTGATATCTAGATTAAGGAAGAAGAAGAAGAGAGGAAAGAAGATAAAGAGAGTATGAGAATGGAGGAGAGGAAGATTAGGGCGACAAAGCAGAGGACGAAAAATGAGGACGAATTATATATAGAAATTCATATCGATCAGAATGTTAGCAAATAAACTGAAAAGGAGGAAGGGACTGAAGAAAAGGAGGAGAGGAGGGGAAAGATAAAGAGTAGGAGGAAGAGGAGAAGGATGAAGAATTATAGAAAATGATGAGAAAAAAAATTACGGTTATGTAAGGAAAGCCTTAAAATACTGGTGAGGAGGAAGAGGAGGAGGAGGAAGATAGAAGATGAAGAATAGAAGATAGAAGATAGAAGATAGAAGAATAGAAGATAGAAGATAGAAGATAGGAAGATGAAGAATGACAGAAAATAATAGAAAATGATGGTTATGATAGGAAAGCCTTAAACTACTGAAGAGAAGGAGGAAGAAGAAGAGGAAGAGGAAGGAAGCGGAGGAGAAGAAGGAGGAGGAGGAGGATGAAGAGGAGGCGGAAAAGGAGAAAGATGAAGATTGATGGAAATTAATAAGAAAAAAATGATGTTTACAATAGAAAAGCCTTAAAATACTGTTGAGAAGGAGGAAGAAGAAGAGGAAGAGGAAGGAAGCGGAGTCGAAGATGGAGAAGGATGAAGAGGAAGAGGAAGAAGAATTATGGAGAAGGATAAGTCGAAAATTGCATCGCCAAGAGGAAGAAAAACAAACATTGGAAAAACACTGGAGGGGATTGAGTTGGAGAAAAGGAGGAAGAGGAGAAGAAAGAGGAGGAGGAAGAGGAGGAAGAGGAAGAGTGATGGTTTAGTCCGAGGAATAAATTAAAACTGGTTTGCTGCGGGAAAATAAATTCGCCTCTAATTTAGTGTAATAAAACGCTTCTTTTCTGACCCGGATTTACGATGGGGTCACGCTAAGAAGGCTGATGATGATGATGATGGCGGTGGTGGTGGTGGTGGTGGTGGTGGTAAACTAGGCCAGGGAAGGAAGAAGGGAGCGTAGGAGTGAGGGAGGGAGGAAGAAGGGAGGGAAGGAAGGAAGGAAAGATTGAAATAAAGGATGAAAGCAGGGAGAAAAGGCGGAAAGGAAGGAAGTAGGGTAGGATGAAAAGAAAGAAAGGAAGGAGAGAACGAAGGAAGAAAGAAAGGAGAGAAGAAGCGTAAGCAAATAGTGATTATCTGGAAGGAAAGAAGGAAGAAAGGAAGGAAGGAGGGAATGAAGGAAGGGAGGAAGGAAGGAAGAAAAATACATAGAGAGAAAAGATGCGTGAAAGAAATAATGAAAAAAAAAGAAAAAGGGAATAACGAAAGAAAAGAAAGAAAAAGAGAGAGAAATGGACAAAGAACAGAATTAAGAGTGATGACGAAGGAAGGAAGGAAGGAAAGAAGGATGAAATGAAAGCAAAAAGTGAGGAAAGGAAGGAAGGGATGTGGAAAGGAAGTAAGATAATGAGTGTGGGAAGAAAGTAAGGACGGAAGGAAATATAGAGGTGAGAAAGATAGCGATAAGATAGGAAGAAAGAAATGAAGAAAGAAAAAAGACGAAAAGGTAAGAAATGACTAAAGAAAGTTGAAAGAAGGGAAAAAAGATGAACGGAAGGAACAAAGAAAACAGTAGAAAGTGAAAAAAAGAAAGTAGGAAGGTAAGGAAGAGAAAGGTTGGAAGGAGGAACTAAGAAATAAAAGAAGGAAGGGAAAACGGAGGAGTGGAAAAAGAAAAGTTAAGCTGAGGAAGAAAAAGTGGGATAAGAATAGGCGAAAAAAAGGAAGACTTGCGAAAGAAAAAAAAAGGAAGGTACAAAGCAAGGCAAGAATGAAGCACACACACACACACACACACACACACACACACACACACACACACACACACACGCACACGCACACACACATTGTCATAATTCCGTCATTTTTCCTCACAATTTATAGACTCAGGACGCTGTTCGCTGATTTTGGAGAAGAATTTTGTCTTGTCTTCTTGATGGAGAATTTTGTCTTACCTTTTCTCTCCTCTCTCCTCCCTTCCCTCCCATCTTCTTCCCTTTCTCCTCTCCCTGCCCTTCCTTCCCATCTTCCCTTTCCCCAATCGCTGCCCACCCCTCCTTCCCATCTTCATCCTTTTCTTCTCTTCCTTTTCCTCTCTCCTCCTTCCCCTTGCCTCCCATCTTCCCCTTTTTTCTCTCTCCCTGCCCTTCCTTCCCATCTTCTCTTTCCCCAATCGCTGCCCACCCCTCCTTCCCATCTCCATCCCTTTCTTCTCTTCCTTTTCCTCTCTCCTCCTTCCCCTTGCCTCCCATCTTCCCCTTTTTTCTCTCTCCCTGCCCCTTCTTCCTATCTTCTCTTTCCTCAATCGCTGCCCACCTCTCCTTCCCATCTCCATCACTTGCTTCTCTTCCTTTCTCCTTTGGGATTTCACTCTCCCAGATTCCTTCCTTTTTCTCTTTCCTTCCACTCTTTTCCTTTCATTCCCTCTCCTTTTCTTCCATTATTTTTCTACTCTACTCTGCTTTTCTCACTATCCCTTTCCTCTCCTTTCCTTTCCTCCTCCTCCCTTTCCATTTCTGTTGCTTTCCTCTCCTCCATTTCCTTTTCATTTCCTTCCTCGTCACTTCTTTCTGCTATCTTCCTTTCGCTTCCTATCATTTCCCTTCTCTTCCCTCTCCTTCTTTCTTCCCTTCCCTTCCCTTCCCTTCCCTTCCTTTTCTAACTCTTCATTTTACTTGCCTCCTCCTCCTCCCTCTTCTTTTCCTTCCTTCCTTTTACCTTTTACATTCCCTTTCACTTCCTATCATTTCCCTTCTCTTCCCTCTCCTTCTTTCTTCCCTTTCCTTCCCTTCCCTTTCACTTGCCTCCTCCTCCTCCTCCCTCTCCTTTTCCTTCCTTTCATTTTACCTTTTCCCTTCCCTTCCCTTCCCATCACTTCAATTTAACCTACCTCCGCTTCCCTCTCCTTCCCTACCTCCCCTTCCCTTCCCCTCCCTTCCCCTCCTTCCCCTTCCCTTCCCTCCCTTTTCTAACTCTTTATTTCACTTGCCTCCTCCTCCTCCCTCTCCTTTTCCTTCCCTTCTTTTACCTTCCCTTCCCTTCCCATCATTTCAGATTCACCTACCTTCCTTCCCTACCTCCTCCCTTCCCTCCCTTTCCTCTCGCCCTTCCCTCCTTCCCCTTCCGTTATCCTCCCTCGGAAATGCCTGTCAGCTGAAAATTTTATCATATTATTTGAGAGATTTTTTTTAAAGGTACTTTCCTGACTTTCACTTTTATTATCTGTGTTTTTTTCCATGTTATTTTTTTTTACATTCATTTTAACGTTTCTCTTTTTATCTTGCTTAACTTTAATTTGTTTTTATTATTGTGTGTTGTATATTTTTCTTTTATTTGTTTTGTTTGTGTGAATGAGGAGAGAAAGAATGAAGGAAGGGAGAATTGGAAAAGTAAATGAATGAATGAATAAGAGAAAGAAGGAAGGAAAAAAGGGAGGAAGAGTAGAAGCAGAGAAGGAATGAGAGAAGGCAGGAGGGAAGAAGGGAGGATTGAAATGATTGAAGGGAGGAAAAATGGAAGAAAGGAAGGAAGGAAAGAAGAAAGAAAGGAAGGACGGAAGAAGGAATGGAATGAAAAAGGGAAAAAAAGAAAGAAAGGAAGAACGAGAGGAAAGTAGTATTGAAGAATGATAAGGAAAAAAAGAAGAAATGGAGAAAAAATAGATGTGCAGCAAAAATAAAAGAATAAGAAGAAGGAGGAAAAGAATTGCGAAACACACACACACACACACACACACACACACACACACACACACACACACACACACACACACACACACACACACACACACACACACACACACACAGGTGAATCAATTACGTGCAATCTAATCAATCAGTCAATCAGGCTCCGAAAAAAGGTTACATTGCTTTAACCGGACCCAAAAAAACTATTGAACTATTTTTTTTTACATTTTTTTTCATGAGGCAATATTTCTCCCCTCTCTCTCTCTCTCTCTCTCTCTCTCTCTCTCTCTCTCTCTCTCTCTCTCTCTCTCTCTCTCTCTCTCTCTCTCTCTCTCTCTCTCTCTCTCTCTCTCTCTTGATTACGTCACCTGTCTCTACCAGCATGTTTGATTTGTCCTCCTCCTCCTCCTCCTCCTCCTCCTCCTCCTCCTCCTCTTCCTCCTATGTCATTCCTCCACACCTATTCTCGCTCCTATGTCATCTCCCCCTCCTCAGTTTGTTCCTCCTCCTTCTCCCTTTTCTTCCTCTTCCTCCTACTTCTCGACCTCTTCTACCTCTTCCTCCTACTCGTCCTCAACCTCGTCCTCCTCCTCTTCTTTTTACTATGCTCGGTTCATAGCGAGGAACTTCGAATACAAGACGCCGGGAGTTATGTTATCCTTCTATAATTCGCTGGTAAGGCCCCACCTGGAATACGCCGTGCAGTTCTGGTCTCCAAACTACAGGAAAGACATTGAATTGCTTGAGAGAGTACAGCGCCGCGCCACGAAGATGATACCATCACTGAGGACGAAGCCTTACGAAGAGCGACTCGAGCGACTCAACCTCTTTACGTTGGAAAAGAGACGACTGCGGGGAGACATGATACAAGACTTTAAGTACCTGAACAGGCTCAGCAATGTTGATCACTCCAAGCTCTTCACCCCACAAACAAACCCGAGGACAAGAAACAACGGAAAAACATTTCAAGCAAAGCGATGCAATACAGACATCGGCAGGAGTTATTTCTCGAATAGAGTTGCTCGCCACTGGAACAGCCTTCCTGCAGAAGTGGTTAGCGCAGAGCCCATCAACTCCTTCACGAAACGCTTTGATCGCCGCTTTGCTGCATCGGGAGTGAACTGAACGTATCCAAGAGTAGGTACACAAGTGCTTTAATCCTTCCCTGCAACGCACTGCTATGGCTGACGGATTAATTAAATCACTGAAAGCAGGCAGCCTAGTAAAGAGCCAACAGGCTGTCTGCTGCCTGCTAGTCCATGTTTCCATGTTTCCTCCTCCTCCTCTTCCTTCCATTCACACTATTTCTGTCAGCTTTTTCATACCCTTTTCCAATTCACACACACACACACACACACACACACACACACACACACACACACACACACACACACACACACACACACACACACACACACACACACACACACACACACACACACACACACACACACACACACACACACACAGGTTCGATCAATCATAGTTTTTTTTCTCCTTTCTCATCCGCCTCCTCTTTCAACCTCTGCTCCCCCTCTCCTCCTCCTCCTCCTCCTCCTCCTCCTCCTCCCCCTCGTTCCATATCTGTCTCCTTCCCTCTGTTTCCCTTCTGTTGGTTGTCAGTCTCTCTCTCTCTCTCTCTCTCTCTCTCTCTCTCTCTCTCTCTCTCTCTCTGTGTTACCTCTTTTCCTCCTTTTCTTCCTTCCACTTTTATTCCCTTTCCACTATTTTTTTATCATTTTTCTGTGATGTGGAATTATTATTATTATTATTATTATTATTATTATTATTATTATTATTATTATTATTATTATTATTATTATTATTTTTATTTTTATTATTATTGTTGTTTATTTTTTTCCTCCCTTCATGTCATCCTTTTTTAATTTTTCTTCCCTCCATTCTTATCTTTGTTTCCTCTCTGTCTCTCCATTCATTCTTTTTTCTCTTTCTTTTTTATATTATTTCCTTTTTTTCTTTTTCTACCCTTCTCCCCTCATTTATTTTCCATTCTTTCTAACTCCATTTTACTCCCTCTATTTCCTCCCTTTCGTCCACTACTCACCTTTTTTTGTCTTATTTTTCTTATAATTCAGATCTTTCTTTTTTTTTTTACCTTCATTTACTCCTTTCTTTCCGTTCTACTTTCTCCTTTTTTTCTCTCCTCTTTTCTTTTTTCACTCAATGTACTTTCCTCTCTTGTATCTTTATCTAGTCTCCCCCCATTCTCTTTTCTCTTCTGTTCTTCCTCTCTTCCTTATGTCCTTCCACCATCTTCCCTGTCTTTCATTTGTCTTCCTTTGTACTTCCTTCCCTTTCTTTTTTTTTCTCTCCCTTTCTTCTTTTTCCTTTAATGTTTTTTTTTACGTTTTCTTTCTTTTTTCTCATTTATTCCTTATTTTACTTCCTTTATTCTTTCTTCCTTTATCCCTTCTTCTGTTCCTTCTTCGTTTACTCCTTCTTCCTTTATTCCTTCTTCCTCTATTCCTTCCTTCTTCCTTTATTCCTTCCTTTATTCCTTCTTATTTTCATCTTATCTTCTGATCTTTTTCCTTTATTCCTTCTTCTTTTATTCCTTTTTCCTTTATTCCTTCATATTTTCCTTCTTATTTTCTTTTCTTTCTTCCTCCCTTCCTATATTTAATTTGTTGATACTCTTCCTCCTCTTTTTTCTACTCTTCTTTTCCTGCTCCTCTTTTTCCTACCTCCCTTTTATTTCCTTCTTTTACTTACTTCCTCTTTCATCTTCTTTCTCCTTTCATCTTTAGCTTTCTTTTCTACTTCATTCCTTCTTTTCCTTTCTTTTTTTGTATCTTTTCTCCCTCAGTCTCTACGCACTTACCTCTTCTTTTCCCCATCTCTTCCTTCTTTCTTTCTTTCCTGTTTCTTGTTTCTACCTACTTTCCTCCATTTTTCCTTCCCTTTCCTTTTCACATTTTTCTGTTTTTCCTCCTTTCACTCTCTTGCTCTCCCCTTTTATCAATTTTCCTTCATTTTCCAACTTATTTTCTGTCTTGTTTTCCTTTCTTTCTTTCCATTCAACTAATTTTCTTCCCTTCTCTCTTCTTTCCCTCCCTTCCTCCTTCCCTCCCTTCCTTCTTCCCACCTCCTCCCTTCTTTTCCCCCTCCCTTCTTTCTTTTCTGTCTCTTCCTTGTACCTGCTTTCCTCCCTTTTATCATCCCTTCTCTTTCCACGTTTTCTTCTTTCCTTTCATTTTTTCTCTCTCCTCTTTTTCTTCAACTTTCCTTTATTTCCTCCTTTTTCTCTGCTTCGTTTTTCTTTCCTCTTTGCACCCAACTAATTTTCCTCGTTGCCCTCTGATTGTATTTTCCTCCCCCCCCCCGTATATTTTCCCTCACCTTCTTCTTTCCTCCATTTCTTCTTCCCTCCCTCCTTTCGTCCCTCACCTCCTCTCCACTTCCCTCATTCCTTTCCCCTCTCTTCCTCCTTTCCTGTCATTTATTTGTACTTATTTTACTCCACTTTTCTTCACACGTTTCCCTCTTTCTTTCCGTCACTTTTTTTTCTTCTCTTTTCTTCCATTTTCCTTCATTTTCCTTCTTTTTTCTCTCCGTTTCGTTTTTTTTTTTTTTTGCTGCCATATAATTTTTCTCCCTTCTCTTTGTACGTACTCTCCCCTAACCCCCCCTCCCCCCCCCGGTCTCTTTTTCCTCCATCCCTTCTTTCCTCCCATTCTTTCCTCCCATTCTTCCTTCTTTCTTCTCCGTTTCGTTTTCCTCTTTTTCTTCTTCGTTCACAATACATCCTTCCCTTCTTTCTGTATGTACTCTTTTCTCTCCCCCTCTCCCTTTTCCCTCCCCCTTCTTTCCTCCCTTTCTTTTCTCCCATTCTTCTCCCCCTTCCCCCCTTCCCCCCCGCACCTCCCTTCGTCCCGTTTTCCTTCACCCTCGCAGGCCTGTTATAGGAGGAACTTAAACTTTTTGAGTCCCTTGTTCCAAACTTGCTCTGCCCCAAAGAATTAGTTCCCTGACCTGTTTTTTAGTCTCTCTCTCTCTCTCTCTCTCTCTCTCTCTCTCTCTCTCTCTCTCTCTCTCTCTCTCTCTCTCTCTCTCTCTCTCTCTCTCTCTCTCTCTCTCTCTCTCTCTCTCTCTCTCTCTCTCTCTCTCTCTCTCTCTCCATTCACCGACCTTCTGCTGAGAGAAGGTCGACCTCCTCACCCTGCGCCCCACAACATCGCTTGCCCTGTGTTTTCGTCGAGCTCTTGGGCGTTTGTGTGTTCTCGCTTGTGGACCTTGTGTGTTGCCTGTGATTTCCCCACACGTGTTTGGTGTGTGTTCGCTTGTGGTTTCTGCCTGTGGTTGCCTCTGTGATTTGTTTTTCCGGTGATTTTGCGTGTGATCTGGCTGTCTCCTGGTGTTCTGCGTGGGTTTCAGAGTGATTCAAGTGTGTTGTGTTTCCGGTGTTTTTACGTGTGATCTGGCTGTTTCCGGGTGTTCTGCGTGGGTTTCAGAGTGATTCAAGTGTGTTGTGTTTCCGGTGTTTTGCGTGTGATCTTGGTGTTTCCGTGTGTTCTGGGTGGTTTTCAGATTTATTCAAGTGCGTTGTGTTTCCGGTGTTTTTGCGTGTGATCTGGCTGTTTCCGGGTGTTCTGCGTGGGTTTCAGAGTGATTCAAGTGTGTTGTGTTTCCGGTGTTTTGTGTGTGATATTGATGTTTCGGGTGTTCTGCGTGGGTTTCAGATTGATTCAAGTGTGTTGTGTTTCCGGTGTTTTTGCGTGTGATCTGGCTGTTTCCGGGTGTTCTGCGTGGGTTTCAGAGTGATTCAAGTCTGTTGTGTTTCCGGTGTTTTTGCGTGTGATTTGGCTGCTTCTAAGTGTACTGCGTGGGTTTCAGAGCGTTTTGAGTGTGCTGTTTTGTTTCCGGTGTTTCTGCGTGTGATTTGCCTGTTTTCGAGTGTTCTACGTTTCGAGTGTGTTGTGTTTCCAGTGCTTTTACGTGTGATTTGGCTGTTTATAGTGCTCTGCGTGGGTTTCAGAGTGTTTTGAGTGTGCTGTTGTTCTTCCGGTGTTTTTGCGAGTGACTTGAGGGTGTTTAGTCGTGCTTGTGCTTGGGTTTCTGAGTGTTTCGTGTGTCCCGAGTGTGACTTTGTGTTCCCGAGTGTCTCACGCGTGATTTGGGTGTGTCGACAACCCACCCTTTGAATTCCCTGAGGATTCAATCTGCTCCTCCTCATTACACCCTCTTTAAATCCCCTAGAGGATTAACACTTCCTACACCCCTTTCCCTCACCTCACCTAAGCCCCCCCCCACCCTCGCTCACCTCACATCCCTTTTGCTCCTCCTCATCCCCTAGAGGATTAGCCCTTCCTACTCCTCCCTACCTCCACATATTTCTAAGCCTCCCCCCCTCACTCACCTTACCTCACATCCTATTTACCCATCCCTTCACCCACCTTACCTCGCCTCTTTCTTAACCTTTCTTGTTCTCACACCTCTCACCTCACATCCCTTCCTACTCCTCCTCTCTCCACTTACCTCCTTTCCTCACATCTCTTCCTACTCCCTCTCTCCCACCTCACCTATTTCCTAACCCTCCTGATCTCACCTCACTCACCGCCTCCCTTTCCCCTCTTTACTCACCTCATCCCTTCCTACTCCTCCTCTCTCCCACCTCACCTATTTCCCTAACCCTCCTTGATCTCACACACCTCTTTCCCCCTCTTTACTCACCTCCATCCTTCTACTCCTCCTCTCTCTCACTTTTCCTCCATTACTAAACTACCTCTCACACACCTCACCCCCTTTCCTAATCCCCTTCACTCTGTGTTTTATCTCTTTCATTTCAGCTAAGATGGCGCCTAAGAAGTGCAGTACTTGTAACGGTAGCTTCTCAGCTCACTTTTTACAGGGCGTTCTGCTGTCTGTCGACTGTGTCTGTCAGGCAGCATCTCGAGACAAGACTGCAGGAGCAGGAAGAGAAGATGGAAGAAGGCCAGAATAAAATAATGAGCTTTCTCTCACCAGGCAGCATCTCGAGACCAGACTGCAGGAGCAAGAAGAGAAGATGGAAGCAGGTCAGAATAAAATAATAGAGCTTTCTCGCACTGTTGCCTCCTTGCAGGAATTCATCCAGGCTAACGTTGCTGTGGTGCCAAACCCTTCCAACCGCCCCTTGCCTCAGCGGTACCGTCGACACCAGCGGACAACACCACGCAACGGGAGGGTGCAAGTGGCACCGACCATGATGGCTTCACCGTCGTGAATGGAGGAGCCAAACCAGCCAGACAAGCGATTTATCCTGGTCATTGCTTCAACAGGTTTGCCATTCTGGAGGAGGAGGACGAGCAGGAGAGCACCTTCCTGGTGGGTGACTCCATGATTCGCCATCAGGTCGTTGAGTTCTGCGGCAGAGTTCCTCGTCGAAGTCGGAACTATTGCTATCGTGGTGCTGGGATCGACGACATAACTGCTGCTCTTGAGGAGATCTCCCCAGGCTACTAATGATTCACTGTTTGTTATTCACACAGGTACGAACGACATCACCACGACCCGGTCTGAGGAACTCCTGGAGAAGTACCGTAGGCTCATCCAGCAGTATAAGACTAAATCCCTAACATTTTGATTTCAGGAGTTCTACCACGGACTTGGGCGGAGCGACTTTTCAGTAAGGCCTTCAGCCTAAACAACCGCTTACAGACTCTTTGCAGGGAGCTTGACGTGGAGTTCCTCAACACATGGGACAATTTCTATGGACAAATGAGCTCTTTCATAGGGACGGATTGCACCTTTCTCCCATCAGGGCAGCCAGACTCGAAGGCTCCTCAACGAAGCAGTGCGTGTCATCCGAACAAAAAACGAGTCACGGCCACGTCCCTCCACCCACCCGTGTAAATAGACGCCGTGCATCGCAACAAACCCGTAACCGTGATCCCAAGTACCACCACCTCTATTACTAAGCCTCTAGATAACTTAAAATCCTTAGTTTCAATGCGCGTAGCCTAAGAAACAAATTTGATGAACTGAGATGTCTTGCTTTAACAGAAAATTTTGACATAATTGCTATAACCGAAACATTTATCGACACCACAAATATTGATTTAAGTTCCGAATACAACATAGATGGCTACAGACTCTTCAACAAAGATCGTGTAAACCGTAGAGGCGGTGGCGTCGCCCTTTATGTCAAAAGCTATTTGCAACCCACTGACAAAACACCGGGAAACAGTAACGTTGAACATTTGTGCGTGCGAGTAAACATTGCAAAAGTCAACTTAAATATATCTGTCACCTACAGACCTCCCGGGCAATCACTCGATGACGACCTTGAAATGTACAGCGTCTTAAGGCAGTCACTTAATAACAGCGACTCACTGATATTAGGAGACTTTAACCTCCCCCATATCGACTGGGCGACACTGTCAGGTACAGAAGGCGAGTCACATAGAATGATCGAATTTCTAGAAGAAAATTATCTAAGCCAAATGGTTTCTGAGCCAACTCGACAAAATAATATACTCGACCTTGTTATAACGACCCAAGATAACCTAATCAGTTGTGTCACGGTAGGAGAACACCTCGGTTCTTGCGATCATAAATTAGTGCGCGTCGACATTAAAGCTCAATCATCAGTGACTGAAAATAAAGTAAAGGTGCCCAATTTCAACAGAGCTAACTTCGTAGAAATCCGACAAAAACTAACAGAAATACAACTATCAGATGACGGCAACGTAGAGGAAGCCTGGCTAAGCCTTAAAAATCACTTACTCACTCAGCAGAACACATTCGTCCCCTTGTGCGAGAAGCGAATTAACACTAATAAAAGCCCACCGTGGTTTAATAGCGAAATTAAGCAATCAGTCAATGAGAGAAAATTGTTTTACAGGTTAAAGAAAGAACAAAGCACGCCCGAAAACATTAGACTTTATAATGAAGCCAGGCGACGAGTAAAAAGACTAGTAGGTCAGGCAAAGCGTAGATACGAAGAAAATATTGCAGCCAACTGTAAAAATAATCCGAAATCTTTCTTCAGTTACATAAACAACAGAAAGGCGATCAAAAGTGGTATTGGACCTTTAACAAACAGCGACGGTGCACTAGTGACTGACAGCCAACACATTGCAAACCTCTTAAACAATTACTTTTCCTCGGTGTTTAATACTAACAGTCTTCCTCTCGCTACCACCAACACCAGTACTATTGTAAATCTCGAGCATGCATTGCCTAATTTAGAAATAACAACCGATGAAGTCCTTAAAGCTCTCCATTCACTTAAAACAAATAAAAGTCCTGGACCTGACAAAGTATATCCAACTCTGCTGAAAGAAACAAAGAGCGAAATACTCTCCTCCCTCACAACCGTATTCAATATGTCCTTGCGACAAGGCATCGTCCCTTCAGATTGGAAAAAGGCTAACGTGACACCGATTTTCAAGAAAGGAGACAAAAAAGTACCAGGTAATTACAGGCCCATTAGTCTAACTTCGGTTGTGGGTAAGCTACTTGAGGGCATAATTAGAGACAAAATTGTGAATTACCTTGAAAGCCACTCATTGATTGGGGACTCACAACATGGCTTCCGAAACAAAAGATCCTGCCTATCAAACCTATTAACCTTTTATAACGACCTCTTCACTGTTTATGACGTAACCAAATCACTGGACGTAGTCTATCTTGATTTCAGAAAGCGTTTGATAAAGTCCCGCATCATAAATTACTTTACAAATTAAAGCAAATAGGTATTGACGGTCAAGTAAACCAATGGATCGCGAATTGGTTGAGCAACAGACAACAAAGAGTAGTGATTGACGGATTTAACTCAGAGTGGGCGCCTGTCACTAGTGGCGTCCCTCAGGGCTCAGTCCTTGGCCCAGTGCTCTTCATTATTTACATCAACGACGTGGATGTTGGACTCAATAACCGCATTAGTAAATTTGCAGACGACACAAAGATTGGCAACTCGGTTCTCACTGACGAAGACAGGCAAAGCCTCCAAGAGGATTTACACAAAATTTCAGCTTGGTCGGATAGATGGGAGATGCCCTTTAACGTAGACAAGTGCCAGGTCCTTCAAGTTGGAACGAGGAATAAGAAGTTCGAATACGAAATGCGCGGCGTTAAACTCAAAAGCGTTCAATGCGTCAAAGACTTGGGGTCAAAATCGCGTCAAACCTCAAATTCTCACAGCAATGCATCGATGCAGCAAATAAAGCGAACAGAATGTTGGGCTTCATTAAAAGAAACTTTGTATTCAAGAATAAAGATGTAATACTCCCGCTCTACAACAGTTTAGTCAGACCCCACTTGGAATATGCGGTACAGTTTTGGTCTCCCCACCATGCAAAGGATATTGCTAAATTAGAAGGTGTTCAGCGTCGGGCAA
>NC_066557.1:5746225-5748725 GCF_024679095.1 Eriocheir sinensis
GGAGGAGAGGAAGAGCAGTGTGGTGGAGCAGGTGGAGGTGGGTGGAGTCGGGGTGGAGGAGGGAGGAGAAGGAGGAGGAGTCTGACTTTTGATCTCCACTTTGATCTCCACTTTCTCCTCCACTGGTGTCCCTCTCTCTCTCTCCCGGTCATCTTGTACGTGTATGGAACCTGTTCAGCCATCTCGTATGCATTGTGGGTCACGGTTCTGTTCTGGTCTTGTATATCTCACCTCTCGCATATTTTAAAAGCTATTTCACTATCTTTATTTTTCTCACTTTCGGTTTACTTTTGGTTTCTGTGATTTTCTTTTTTTGTCAAATTTTCTCACTTTTTTTCTTTTGTGTCTAGTTTGAGATTTGTTTTCTTTTCTTCTTTTTTTTAGTTATTCTTTTTTTCTTTTCTTTATTTTTTGGTTTTCGTTCTTTCTTTCTCTGTTCACACTAAATGTTTTCTCGTCTCTCTCTCTTTCTAGCTTTTGTCTATGTTTTATTTTTCTCGCTTTGTTCTTTATTTGTTTCGTCTCCTCCTTTCCTTGTTTTCACCCCATTTTGCCTCCTTTTTTTTTCTTTACCTCTTCCACTTTTACTTAGTTTTCTCTTTTATTCTTGTTTTCCTCTCATTTTTAAAGCTTATATTTCTTCATTCTTCATGTCTGTCCTTTCTTCACTTCCTCACATTGTAGATACATTAATTATTTGGATTCGTCTTTATTACTTTTATTCATTTTATTTACTCTTATTTCTTTTGTTTATTTTTTGTATTTTTCACTTCGTGTCTTCCCTCTCTTCGTTAGTTTCGCTTCCTCGCTCTTCTCACATTTTTTATTTATTTTTTATTTTTTTACATTCCTTCGCTATTTCAAGGCGTTCGTTCTTTCCTCTCTATTTGTAAAGACTAAGGAATGGATTCTTTAATTTTATATACACTGATATTTTACTGTAAAAGACGCAGTTCAAGTAAGAATTTCCTTTTGATACAATTTATACCATTTATTGTTGCGACTTTTTTTTCTCGTCTTTTCTTACATTATTATTTTCCGAAAATCGTTCTTATCTTCGCCCTCCGCTGCGTCTTTGTCTCTCGTCCGCCGCCTCCACTCTGGAAAAGGAAAGAAAGAATAAATAAGTAGAAATAGAAATAATGATAACACTAATAATAAAAAATAGTAATGGTAGTAATAATAATATACACGCACGATGAACAGGGTTAATCATAGTAAGTGAACAGACACAATTACATACATAGAAAAGAGAAAATAAAGTAAATGTAAAGAATATACAACAAAAAGAGTAAGTATTCGAAGTCTTGGTGGCATGGGTGAAGGAGGAGGAGGAGGAGGAGGAGGAAGAGGAGTCAGCAGCAGTAGTACTAGTAGTAGTAGTAGTAGCAGTAGTAGCAGTAGTAGTAGTAGTAGTAGTAGTAGTAGTAGCAGTAGTAGTAGTAGTAGTAGTAGTAGTAGCAGCAGCAGAAAGAAGTATAATTCGTTACGGAGGAGGGGGGTGGTAAATAAGGAGGAGGAGGAGGAGGAGGAGGAGGAGGAGGAGGTGGTGGAGGAGGAGGAGATACTGATGGTGGGGAGGAGGTGATGAAGAATAATGGGAAACCTAAAGAAAAAGAAGAAGAAAAACAGAAGGTAGTGGCGGTTGTGGAGGAAGGGAAGGAGGAGGAGGAGGAGGAAGAACTGATGAAGAATAAAGATAAAGGAGATCAAGAAAGAGTAGAAGGAGGAAGAAGAAGAAGAGGGTGTGATGGTAATGATAAGAGGAAGGGAATAAGAAAGACGAGGAGGAGGAGGAGGAGGAGGAGGAGGAGGAGGAGGAGGTAGATGTAGTGGTGATGATGGTGAAGTTGACGTAAGTGGAGGAGAAGCATGTGATAAAGAATAAGGAGAAAGGAGAAGAAGAAAGAGAAAAGAAAGTGGTAGACGAAGGGAAGAAGAAGAAGAAGGAGAAGAAGGAGGAGGAAGAGGAGGTAGAACAGGTGGTGGAAGTGGAGGAGGAGGAGATGAATAATACAGAGAAAAGAGATAAAAATAGTGTACAGAAGAAATGGACGTGGGAGAAGGTGGTACTGGTGGAAGAGGTGGTGGTGGTGGTGGTGGTGGTGGTGAGAAAGGGGAAGAAAATGAGCAATCAGGAGACAGGAGATAAAAGTAGAGTACAGGAGAGAAAGAAGAGGAGAGAGGTGGTGGTGGTACTGGAGGTGGTGGTGGTGGTGGTGGAGGTGATGGTCATGGAAGAGGAGAAGAGATGAGCAATACTGAGATTGAAAGTATAGAGAGACAGAGAGAACAAGAGAGAAAGAAGAGGAGGGAGGAGATGGTACTAGAGATGAAGGGTGTGATGGTGGTGGTACGGAGGTGATTGTGAAGGTGGTGATGGTGGTGGTAGGGCAGCATCAGGCGCATCATCGGAGGGGTAACTGGGATAAACTCGTGATCAACCCTCGATAAACTGCTAATAAAGCTTAATTTATCACACCACTCCGCCCCGTGCTCG
>NC_066557.1:5753725-5758725 GCF_024679095.1 Eriocheir sinensis
GTTGTTTTTTTATTTTTTTATTCTGTCATTTCTTTTTAGGTTTGCTTCTTTTACTGTTCATTCATAGTGTTAGTTTTTCCATGTGCAATTTTTTGTATTATTTTGTGTTTATATATATTTTTTTATATTCGTGCAGTCATTTATTCTTACTTCCGCTTTTCTCTCCTTTTCCCTTTTAGTGCTAATAAGAATATGTAAATTAATAAACAATGTGAAAGCCTGCTCCTTTCTTTGATAGTTCTGATAAACGGTAAATCTAAAGAGAGTCGTTTCGATTATCTTCACTTCGTCGTCCATCTCTCGCAGAGGGTACAAGTGACACGCTTAATCTCCCGCTTGAGCGAAATTCTACGGTTCTGCCCCTTATTAACTTTTCACATACTTCTCCTCATCCACGTTATTCCTTGACAGCACAATTAGGGCCTATAAGCGACTGTTTTACCGTTAAGTGATTAAGTACATTGTTTTGTGAAAGAGTACAATCGTATTTTATTATATTTCACTAACCCGATAACTTTCACTCTATTCGCTTCCGCCACTGTTTACATGTATGATAATGATAAACTGTTAAATTACAAACGATACGAGACACAAAAGGTTTCGGAAACTCTACGGTTGTGTTCTGTAAGGGTTGAATAATTCTACTACTAATATTAATAATGAAAAACTATAAAATTACAAACTATACGAGACACAAAGGGTTTCGGAAAGTCTTCGGTTGTCCTGCATGGTTTCTAAAATTCGACCACTAATAATTATAAACTATTAAATTACAAACTATACGAGACATAGAGGGTTTCGGAAAGTCTACGGCTATGTCCTGTATGGTTTCAATAATTCGACTACTACTAATTATAAACTATTAAATTACAAACTATACGAGACACAAAGGGTTTCGTAAAGTTTACGGTTAGGTCCTGTAAGGTTTCAATAGTTCGACAACTAATAATTATAAACTAAACGGGATATAAAGGGTCTCAGAAAGTCTACGGTTGTGTCCTGCAATGTATCAATAACTCTATTACTTTCACATTAATCACTTCTCTGTCATGGCGATATTGTGCTCACGTTAGTAAAAGTCTACGGATCTGGCATATAATATTTCATTTACTCAATTCCTAACACACTAGCTCCCTACTGTTTCCTCACCACCGCAACTGTTACGAACCATAAGCACCAAAATCAATTTTCCTTGTTCGTGAAAATCTATGGTTCATGCCCGCAATAATTCACTTACTCTCGCACACCGGTTTTCATCACTTCAGAAGACTTTAATTGAATTATGACTGGTGATACTTGGAAGCCAAAACTGTGGGTGTGTGCTTGTTTGTTTGTGTGTTTGTTTGTTTCTTTGTTTGTTTGTGTGTGTGCGTGTGTGTGTGTGTGTGTGTGTGTGTGTGTGTGTGAATGTGTGTCAATGTGCGTGTTTGTGTACACATTCTCTATTTGCTTTTGTCTAGTCTGAAAAAATGCATGTCGCGCGCGTGTGTGTGTGTGTGTGTGTGTGCTTTTTCATTGTTAATGTTTGTGTTGTGTTTGCTATTTTAGTTGATTCAAGTCTGGTGAAAGCTTGTCAATTCCGTGTGTGTGTGTGTGTGTGTGTGTGTGTGTGGGTGGGTGTAGGTGGGTGGGTGTGGTTGTGGGTGTCACTGTGTGTGTGTGTGTGTGTGTGTGTGTGTGTGTGTGTGTGTGTGTGTGTGTGTGTGTGTGTGTGTGTGTGTGTCTGCGTGTGTCTGTGTGTGTGTGTGTGTGTGTGTGTGTGTGTGTGTGTGTGTGTGTGTGTGTGTGTGTGTGTGTGTGTGTGTGGTGTGTGCGGTTGTGTGTTGGGTAAAAGGGGTGGTGCGTGTGTGTATATTTTATTGTCAGTGTTGATGTTTGCATTACGTTTTGTTTCGTCAAATACAATAACAGCTTGTATAACTCTTGCGTAAGTGTGTGTGTGCGTGTGTGTGTGTGTGTGTGTGTGTGTGTGTGTGTGTGTGTGTGTGTGTGTGTGTGTGTGTGTGTGTGCTTTGTTAATGTTTTGCTTTATTTGATATTTGTTCTGTCAAATATCTTGTGAAAGCATGTCCATCTACTATTTTTTTTCGTGTGTGTGTGTGTGTGTGTGTGTGTGTGTGTGTGTAAAAATTATTACTTTGAAGCTTTTTCCCGTGTATTCAATGTCGCTGTTTGAATTTTATTTTCACGGAGCGCGTTCGGTAAACATTTGTCCATTTATGTTTGTTATTGCATGAAGAAATATGTTTAATTTAATTCTTCCTCACGTTTTACTCATAATTACATCCAACAGGGAGAGAGAGAGACGTATAACAAACCATTACTCATAGTTGTTTTCTTCTTAGAGAGAGAAAATATCTTAGCTTTCATTCATGCGTGTTTTTAGCTGCGGTGTGTGAGGCCAAGGTTACCTGGGGCTAATTAAGCTGTATGCACACCTGGCGGGGGCTAATTAGCATAACAAAGGGGCTAATCACTTGAGTCGAGGCGGGTTAATAAAGCTGTCACCCCCACCTGTGATTGTGCCCCCCCCCCCCCCTTGTCTTCGCCTTCCCCCAGCCTTCACTCTACTTTCCGCTTAATTTTCTTGTCTTCATTTTAGTTTTTCTTCATCTTTCCTTTTTGCCTTCACTTTTTATTTGTCTTCGTCTTTCTCTTGTCTTCGCCTGCCTCCTGTCTTCACCTACTTGTCTTCACTTTACTCCTGTTTTTTCGTGTCTTCGGTTTCATCTTCCCTTCGTCTTTCAATTTTTGCCTTTACTTTTCACTTGTCCTCATCTTTCCCGTGTCTTAACTGCCTCCTGTCTTCACCTTCTCCTTGTCTTCCTTTTTCCTTCGACTTCCTTCTATTTCTGTCTACGCTTTTAACTTCTCGTCTTTTCCTTCTTTTCACTTTTTTATTTTTACCTTTCACTTGTCTTCATCTTTCCCTTTTCTCCGTTTTGTCTTCACTCTCCTCTTGACTTTATCCTCTATTCTTAACTTGTCCTAATTTCCCTTTTCTTCACAGGGTTGCTTTTACTTTCTCTTTTTCTTTCCTTTCCTCTTGTTTTCATTTTTCCTCCTGTCTTCATCTTCTTTTCTTCCCTCTACTCTCGTTTTCATCACTTTGTCGTCACTTTTTTTTGTTACCATTCTCTTCTCTTTACGTTCTTGTCTTCATTTTTCACTTATCCGCTTGTTTTCCTTGTCCTCACTTACCTCTTGCCATCACTCCCCTTTTTCTTTATTTTCTTCGTGTCTTCACTTTTAACTTTTCATCATCTTCCCCATCTCTTAACTCTTCCCTTTGTCTTCAGCGTTTTAGTTATTCTCGTATTTCCTCTTTTCACTCCTCTTGTCTTCATTTTCTTCTTGTCTTCACTTTTAACTTGACTTCATCTCTCCCTTCTCTTCCCCTTCTTCTTTTCACATATCCTTGTCTTTGGCTTTCCCTTGTCTTCAATTTTCTTTTGTCTACATTTTCTTGTCTTCATTTTCTTATTGTCTTCAGTCCTCATCTTTCCCTTCTTTTTTTCTTCCTATCTTGAATTTTCGCTGGTCTGCACATTTTCTTTTTGTCTTTACTTTTTCCTTTTCTTTACTTCTTGTCTTCACTGCCAATTTGTCATCACTTTTCTATTTTTTTCACCTTCTTGTCTTCACTTTTTTCTTGCCCTCCTCTTTATCTTGGCTTTACATTCCTCTTTTCTTCACTCTCCTCCTGTCTTCATTTCCTTTTCGCCGTTAACTTGTCTTCATCTTAATCTTCTCTTCCCCTTCTTGTCTTCACTTTCCCCTTCTCTTAATCCTTTTACTTGTCCTGATCTTTCCCTTGACTTCACACTTTTGCATAAATTTTCTTCTTCTTTTCACTTCAAACTTGTCTTCATCTTTCTCTTCTCTTCCCCTTCTTGTCTTCACTTTCCCCTTCCCACTTCTCCTCATCTTTCCCTTGACTTCATTCTTCTCCTGCATAAATTTTCTTCTTCCTTTCACTTCAAACTTGTCTTCATCTTTCTCTTCTCCTCCCCTTCTTGTCATCACTTTCTCCTCTTCTCAATCCTCCCCTTGTCTTCATCGTCTTTGTGTCATCACGTTCCTGTCTATGTCTTTTCTTCACTTCCCCTTCTCTTCTGTTTCTCCTCTTCTTGTCTTCCCCTTTGCTTCTCCTTCGCTTCACTCTCTTGTATTCATTAACCTTCCCTCAACTATGTCTTCCCCTCTTCTTTTCCTCTTCTTCCGTTCCCTTCAGCTTTATTTCCCTCCCTTTATTTTCCTTCACATCTCCTTTACTAACCCTACCTAGTTTTCCCTTCTTTCATCTCCTGTTTCATCATTCTTCCCATCTTGCAATTTCTCAACCTCCTTTGTTTTTTTTCTCTTCGCTTTACTTCCCATCTTTATTTATTTGCCTTCACCTCTTCTTTCTTAACCCCTTCTTTTCTCTACATTTTCATCCTTTTTCCCTTCTTTCAATTTCTCTAAGTCCTCTTTTTTTTCCCTTCACCTCTCTTTCTCTCCATTTCAATCCATTTCCTCACACTATTTTTCTATCTATCCTTCCCCTTTTCATCTTTGCCTTCCTTCCCATTTCTTCCTAATCCCTCTATTAACTCTCCCCCTCCCTTCCTCTCCCTTTAAATCTCCTCCTCCTCCTCCCTCTCCTCTTCTGTCAACCTCCATTCCAGTTTATTTCTCTTCCTTCTTCCCTCTCTTCCCTGTTATTATATTTCCACTTTCTCTACTTCTTTTTTAACTCTTTTATTACTTCTTCGATATTTTCCTTTTTTCTTATTCCTTCCTCTCACTCCCTTTCACCTCTCTTCCTTCTCCCTATTTTTTCTGCATTTTTTCTCTTTTCTTCCCTTTCCTTCCCTCTATTTTCTCTGTCTCATTCATTTATTTTAGTTTTCGTTTATCTTTCCTTTCAGTACTTATCCTTCCCTTTCTCTTCTAGTTTAGTTTAGTTTCCTTATTCTTTCATACCTTGCTTCTCTTCCTTAGCTCCATTTTTTCTT
>NC_066557.1:5761225-5763725 GCF_024679095.1 Eriocheir sinensis
CACACCTTGCCTCGCCTCACTTGCGATATTACGCCACCCAGGTGAGCGTGACCCTGACCTCTGTGTGTGTGTGTGTGTGTGTGTGTGTGTGTGTGTGTGTGTGTGTGTGTGTGTGTGTGTGTGTGTGTGTGTGTGTGTGTGTGTGTGTGTGTGTGTGTGTTTATGGGTTATGTTTTTTTTGTGATTAATTTTGTCAGTTTTTCTCACATATTATTCATGTTTTAATTTTGGAGGTTCATTGTGTGTGTGTGTGTGTGTGTGTGTGTGTGTGTGTGTGTGTGTGTGTGTGTGTGTGTGTGTGTGTTTACAGCGCAGAAAGCACCTCAAGCACAAAACAGGAAAAGATAAAACAAAGGCTCGCTCTGCACGGCTCCCGAAGACAAAGAAAAGGAGTAGCTGAAAGAGATGGTCGGAATTGGGTAGAAAGTCTTTATATTACTCGTTTGAAAGCGTTTAAGGCGGAAGAAGGATGGAATATAGACGAAGGAAGACTGTTACAGAGTTTACCAGTGAAAAGGATGAAAGAATAAATATGCCGGTTAACCCTCAAGCTGCGACTCATCCCCGAGAGGCGTGAGTCTTCTCCCTTAACTCTTGCATTAGGAAGTTGGACAGCACAAGGGTGAGCTAAAAGAGGAAGGTCAGTACGTTTGTCTGTCTGTATATATTGCTTGTACGTCTATGTTTCTCTGTCTATCTTTCTATCTTTCTCGTCATTCTTACCTTATTCCCTTTTCTTCTTCCTTTCCCGTTTTTCTTCTTGCGCTTTCGTCTCCCACTCATCTTTTCCTTCTTCTACAGTGTCCCTTTCCTCCCCCCCTGTCCCACTTTCTTCCTCCACTAATCTACCTCTTTCTTCCTTTCCTCTCTTTCCTCCTCACTCTCTCCTCCTCCACTCATCTTTCCCTCCCTCTACAACACTCCTTCACTCCTTTCCCCCTCGTCCTCCTTTCTCCCTTCTCTGCTGTTCCTCTTTTCTCTCACCTTTTTCTTCCTTTCCTCTCTTTCCTCCTCATTCTCTCCTCCTCCACTCATCTCACCCTCCCTCTACAACATTCCTTCACTCCTTTCCCCCTCGTCCTCCCTTTCTCCCTTCTCTGCTGTTCCTCTTTCCTCTTATCTTTTTTTCCTCTTATGTTACTCTTCTCTTTATTTTTCCTCCCTCCTTCTCTTTCCTCCTCTTTCTCTTTCCTCCTTCCCTTTCCTCCTCTTTCTCTTCCCTCCTTCTCTTTCCTCCTCTTTCTCTTTCCTCCTTCTCTTTCCTCCTCTTTCTCTTTCCTCCTTCTCTTTCCTCCTCTTTCTCTTCCCTCCTTCTCTTTCCTCCTCTTTCTCTTTCCTCCTTCTCTTTCCTCCTCTTTCTCTTCCCTCCTTCTCTTTCCTCCTCTTTCTCTTCCCTCCTTCTCTTTCCTCCTCTTTCTCTTCCCTCCTTCTCTTTCCTCCTCTTTCTCTTCCCTCCTTCTCTTTCCTCCTCTTTCTCTTCCCTCCTTCTCTTTCCTCCTCTTTCTCTTCCCTCCTTCTCTTTCCTCTTTCTCTTCCTCCTTCTCTTTCCTCCTCTTACTCGTCCCTCCTTCTCTTTCCTCCTCTTTCTCTTTCCTCCTTCTCTTTCCTCCTCTTTCTCTTCCCTCCTTCTCTTTCCTCCTTCTCTTTCCTCCTCTTTCTCTTCCCTTCTTCTCTTTCCTCCTCTTTCTCTTCCCTCCTTCTCTTTCCTCCTCTTTCTCTTCCCTTCTTCTCTTTCCTCCTCTTTCTCTTTCCTCCTTCTCTTTCCTCCTCTTTCTCTTCCCTTCTTCTCTTTCCTCCTCTTTCTCTTCCCTCCTTCTCTTTCCTCCTCTTTCTCTTCCCTTCTTCTCTTTCCTCCTCTTTCTCTTTCCTCCTTCTCTTTCCTCCTCTTTCTCTTCCCTCCTTCTCTTTCCTCCTCTTTCTCTTTCCTCCTTCTCTTTCCTCCTCTTTCTCTTCCCTCCTTCTCTTTCCTCCTCTTTCTCTTCTCTCCTTCTCTTTCCCCCTCCTTCCCTTCCCTCCCAACCTTCTTTCCTCTCATCTTTTTCTCTCCTTTTGTTTCTCTTACTTTATTTTTTCTCATTTCCTTTGTATTTCTCACTTTTTTTTTTTACCTTCTTCCTCTCTTTCCTCCTCTCCTTACCTCCTTTACCCTCATCTTTTACCTCCATGCCTCCTTGTTTCTTCTTTTTTTCCCTCTCTCCCTTCCCCCTTTCCTCCCTCTCTCCTTCCCTCCGTAATTCTCTCTCTCTCTCTCTCTCTCTCTCTCTCTCTCTCTCTCTCTCTCTCTCTCTCTCTCTCTCTCTCTCTCTCTCTCTCTCTCTCTCTCTCTCTCTCTCTCTCTCTCTCTCTCTCTCTCTCTCTCTCTCTCTCTCTCTCTCTCTCTCTCTCTCTCTCTCTCTCTCTCATTATCTCTCCTTTTCCTTTCCCTCCCTCCCTCATTTTTTCCTTCTCTCCCTCTCTCTAATTATCTCTCGTTTTCCCTCCCTCCCTTCATTCCTCCCCT
>NC_066557.1:5766225-5771225 GCF_024679095.1 Eriocheir sinensis
TTCTATCCCCTCCTTCATTTCTTTACTCCCTTGTTATATGTTCCCTTCCTCTTTCTATTCTCCTACTTCTCCTGTTTTTCCTTCATTTTCCTCCTTCCCAGAATGTTTTTTTTCTTTTCATATAATTTTTCCATCTATTTTATGTTATTATTTTCTCTTCCTATTTATCTATCTACCTGTCTATCTGTCTGTCTTTTTACTGTTATCTGTTCCATTCCTCTTTCTATGCTCCTATTTCTCTTTTTTTCCTTATCTTCTTCTTTCCTATGATGTCTTTTTCTATTCATATATTTTTTTCATCTATTTTATGTTATTTTTTTTTCCTTTTTATCTATCTATCCGTCTATTTATCTCTATCTATCTCTCTTTTTTTTCCTGTTCGTTCCTCGGTTTTAACTTCTTCCCTTCCATCCCTCTTTTCTCCTGACTTCCCTCCCCTTCTTATTTACTTCCCCTTTTCTTTTCGTGTTCCTTTGTTGTTCTTTCTTCACTTTCTCTCCTATCTTGTTTACCTCACTTCTCCCCTTCTCTTTCTTTACTGAATCCCTTCCCTCCTGCCCTCCTCCTCCTCTCCTCCTCCTCCCTTCTCTCCCCTCCTCCTCCCTATCACATCGTTACCTCCATCCCTTCTTTGCCTTCCCTCCAAACCTAATTCTCTCTCTCTCTCTCTCTCTCTCTCTCTCTCTCTCTCTCTCTCTCTCTCTCTCTCTCTCTCTCTCTCTCTCTCTCTCTCTCTCTCTCTCTCTCTCTCTCTCTCTCTCTCTCTCTCTCTCTCTCTCTCTCTCTCTCTCTCTCTCTCTCTCTCTCTCTCTCTCTCTCTCTCTCTCTCTCTCTCTCTCTCTCTCTCTCTCTCTCTCTCTTATTTTGTTTTTCCCTTTTCTAATTTTCGTTTATGATTCATTTTTCTTCTTTCTTTCCTTCCCTTTCATTAATTTCTCCTTCTCCTCCTCTTTTTCTCTCCCTTCTCCTCTTCTTCCTCTTCTTCTCCCTTCTCCTCCCCTTCATGCTTTATTTTCTTTTCTCACGTAATTTTTTTCTTATCCATTTTCCTTTATCATTGTTTGTTTTTCTCGTACCTTTTCCTTTCATTTATTTTTTCATTTTTCTCCTACTTCTTTTTTTTCCTTTTGTACCTCGTCTGGTATTGTATATTTTCTCTCCCTTGATTCTCTCCTCTCCTCCCCTTTTTCTTGCGCTTTCTTTTCCTCTTTTCTTTCTCCTTCTTCCTTGTTAACCTCCTTCATGTTTACTCCTCCTCCTCCTCCTCCTCCTCCTCCTCCTCCTCCTCCTTCCATTTTTCTTTGCATTTTCTTTTTTACGCCCCTCCCTTTTTTTCCTTTTTTCCTTGCCTTTATTGCTTTCTCCTTCCTCCTCTCTTCCAACCTTATTTCCCTCTCCCCTTCCTTTCTTCCTCCTTCCCTTCTTCCTTCCTACCTTCATTCCTTCCCTCCGAGCGCGAAAACCTAAGAAAACAGCCCAAGAAACACACACACACACACACACACACGAAGGAAGGAAGGAGGGGGAAGCAAAATAAATCAGAATGAATTAGAGGAATCATGTTTAAGAAAGATGATATACAGGAAGGAAGGAAGGAAGAGGAATAGGAGGAAAGCTAAATGCCGCGCTGCCAGCCAATTAGAGGTCACCAATCATGTTGTGAGACGATTAACGTGAATCATGATTTACTCTGCGTAGAAAACGGGAAAACGTTACTTAGAAGACATGAGGGTAGTCTCGTAGAAAGTGGGGAAAACTGAATAGGGTAACTAAGATGATGATATTCCCCCCAAAAAAACGAAGACAACTAGGAAAAGATAGAAAGAAAATCGCGTTGAAAACATGAAAAAAGAGTAAAAACTATAGAAGTCGCCTAGAAAACGGAGGAAAGTGCGTAAACTCAAGTAATGTGCGTAGAAAACGAGGAAACAGCGGATATAAGAAAGGAAATAACTTTAAAAAAATGTGAGTGTGTGTGTGTGAGTGTGTGTGTGCCAATGTATTTACATATTTTGTATGTTATTTTTTTTAAATAGAATGTTAGCATTTTTCATGTGGAGGAATTTTCCATATATTTCATACATTCAATTGTACTCTTTACCTTTTACATCACAAAGAGGAATGGAGATAAAAATGTTGGGTGCAATTCGCCCGTGGCACTAACGGGCGAATTACCGCCGACCCCAGGCACCGCAGAATAAACTTGGAGGGAGAAAGGAAGCGAGCGTCATATATTAGGGAACAGACAAAGGTTGATGATATTCTAATGACGACCAGGAGCAAGAGATTGACTTGGGGAGGTCATATCATGCGTAGAACTCGTAACAGGTGGACAGCCAAAGTAACAGAGTGGCTGCCCAGGTATTGTGGAAGTCAGCTTATACAGAGGAAAGAGGTCAGACAGCGGTGGAGGGATAGATCGCAGCTTTTTGTCGGAGCAGGAGGGAATATCTTAAACATCCAACGGAGAACCAGGTTGACAAATGACATTATAAGGGAAGTCAGCTTATACAGAGGAAAGAGGTCAGACAGGGGCGGAGGGATAACATTGCTGCTTTTCGTCGGAGCAGGGTGGAATACCTTAAACATCCGACGGAGAACCAGGTTGACAGATGACATTATAACCTTTACCGGAGCTGGATAAAATACACTACCATCAGACGGAGGACCAGGAGGAGACATGAAATTATATGCCTCGTCTTAGCAAGGTGGAATGAAGTGACACCCGAAAGAGAATTAGTTTTTTTTTTTTTTTTACAACAAAGAAGACAGCTCAAGGGCACACAAATAAGGAAACAATACTAAAAAAAAGCCCGCTACTCGCTGCTCCTAAAAAAAGAGTCAAAAGAGGTGGCCGAAAGAGAGGTCAATTTCGGGTTGAGAGATAAGGATCGAGATTTTAGAACGAGGAGGATGGAGAACACTATTACATCAGACCTAGAGATGGAGAACGTTGGTAAAGGTCTTTGGTATGAGTGACCTATTAACTGCTGCTGCTGCTGATGATGATGTTATAAATACTTTGTAAGCTTTAATGGCGAGTGAGACTATTTCAAGACCAAGAAAAGCGTACAGTTAGGCTTAATATACTCGGCATGTCTACACACACACACACACACACACACACACACACACACACACACACACACACACACACACACACATTTACAAGTTTGAAGCTCTTAAGTTCTGGAATTATTTATAGGTGTGTCTCAGGCACACCCCTACACCTCCTCCACCACTACCACCACCCCACCTCCTCCACCACCCCCACCTCCTCCTCCTCCACCACCACCACCACCACCACCACCACCATCACCACCAGCAACAATAACAACACATCCACCACCACCACCACCACCACCACCACCACCATCACCACCACCACCAACAACAACGCTATTACCACCACTACCATCACTGTCATCATCACGACCCCCATTACAATCATTACTACCACTACTACTACTACTACTACTACTACTACTACTACTACTACTACTACCTCTCCTTCTCTCTCTCTCTCTCTCTCTCTCTCTCTCTCTCTCTCTCTCTCTCTCTCTCTCTCTCTCTCTCTCTCTCTCTCTCTCTCTCTCTCTCTCTCTCTCTCTCTCTCTCTCTCTCTCTCTCTCTCTCTCTCTCTCTCTCTCTCTCTCTCTCTCTCTCTCTCTCTCTCTCTCTCTCTCTCTCTCTCTCTCTCTCTCGAGTTTTAAAAGTCTCACCCAAGTTCGGAAAGACGAAAGAGGACGGGAAGGAACGTGCAAAAAAGGCTTTCCAAATGTCCCAAGTTAGGCCTTTTAGTTCTTTTTTATGATCTGTTTTGTGTTGACCTTTTGCTTTTTGCTTTTTTTCGTTTTGTTTGAGATTAGAAGAAAAAAAATCGTGTTATTGTTTTCATTTTTGGTGTATTTGTTTCTTTTTTTTTTTGGTTTTTTGGTTTCACTTTTTTCTTTCTCTTTCACTTTCTTTGAGTTTTTTTGTTGTTCTCTTGTGTTTGGTCTTGTTCTGTATCTTTTTTTTCTTCCTTTCTTTTTTCTTTCTTCTTTTTTTATTTCAATTTCTCCTCTTTTTCCTCTTGTTCCTGTTCCTCTTTATTTTTTCTTGTTCTTTCCCTTGTTCCTCATTCTTCTTTTTCTTAGTTCATGTTTTGTTCTTGTTCGTGTTCTTGTGTTTCTATTTCTCGTTCTTTATTTTCTTGTTCTGTTTTATTCATTTTCTTTTTCTTCATTTACGGTTCTACTTCCATTATCTATTTTACTGTTCTAGTCCTGTTAATCTTTCTTTTTATCGTCTTTTTTCATCATCATCATCATCCATTCATTCCTCAACCTCGATTAACCGGACACATAAAACACCTAACCGAACTAACCCGATTAACCGGACTATTAAAACCGTGAGAATACAAAGCCGGTCAACCTCCAAGTCACTTCACATTAACCGGACTCAGCACTTCGTTAATCCGGACTCGCCAAAGCTCAGGACTCACACTGCTTGAACTCGCTCTTGTTATCCGAATCCACACCGACCTAAGCCGGATCGAGACGGATTAGCCGGATAGAGTCGGATTAACCCTGGAATCGGAACCTCTCTGTTTAGGATCGAGTCGTTTTTAGCTTTGTTTATTAGCTAGAAGGGGATTAAGTCTTGTGTATCGGCGCCAGCTGGAAATATTAAAGTGTGTGTGTGTGTGTGTGTGTGTGTGCGTGTGTGTGTATGTGTTGTGGTTTGGGGTTATGAAATGATTGGTTTTGGAGACGGAAAAGGAGGAGGAGGAGGAGGAGGAGGAGGAGGAGGAGGAGGAAGATGAAATGATTGGTTTTGGAGACGGAAAAGGAGGAGGAGGAAGCAGAGGAGGAGGAGGAGGAGGAGGAGGAGGAGGAGGAGAAAGAGGAAGAGGAAGAGGAAGAGGAGGAGGAGGAGGATACAGGTAAAGGAAAAGAAAATGAAGGAGTGGAGAAAATACTGGAAGAGGAGAGTGGAAGAAAAGAAAAAGAAGAAAG
>NC_066557.1:5776225-5813725 GCF_024679095.1 Eriocheir sinensis
TTTCTTTCATTCAACTTTACTCCTCTTTCTTTTCATTCCGTTTTTACTCGCTTTTATTTTCTTCTCATTCCTCCTTACTTTCCTTCATTCTATTTTCACCTCTTGTTCCTTTTTTTTCTTGCTTTGTTCTTTGTCTTTTTTCTTTTTTTTACTCCAAGAAGTTATGTTGCAAAGTATGTGTTGTGAATACCATGTTTTTTTTTTCGTTTTTTTTTTTTTATTCGTACCAGTGGATTTAAGCTTAACACTGACACGTTTTCTCTCTCTCTCTCTCTCTCTCTCTCTCTCTCTCTCTCTCTCTCTCTCTCTCTCTCTCTCTCTCTCTCTCTCTCTCTCTCTCTCTCTCTCTCTCTCTCTCTCTCTCTCTCTCTCTCTCTCTCTCTCTCTCTCTCTCTCTCTCTCTCTCTCTCTCTCTCGTCTGTTTTTTTCTTTGTTCCTTTCTTTGTATCTTTGTTTTTTTCTTTTATTTTTTTTCCTTCTTCGTTTTTGTTCTTTCCTCCATTCCTGGTATTTTTCTTTTTTTGTTATTTTGTTATTTTTCTTTCTGTATCTTTATCTCTTCCTGTTGCTCCTTTTTTTTCTTTTTTTATATCTTTCTTAACTTGTTCTTTTCCTCTTTTCCTTTATTCTAACTTTTTTTTCTTTTCTCTGTTTTTTCTCCCCTTTCTTGGTAACGTTGTTTGCTATTGCATATTTGTCTCGTCCCATTGTTTGTTTTCCTTCTTTTTCCCACATCTTTCTTGACTTGTTCTTTTCCTTTTTTCTCATAATTCTTACTTTTTTTGTTTTCTCTATTCCTTTTGTTTTTTCTCATTTTTTGGTATCGTTTTTGTTTTGCTATTATTTCTTGGTCTTTATTTCTCTCTCCTTTTATTTATTTCCTTTTCTTTCTCCTTGCTATCGTTTTTTGGGTATTATCTATTTGTCTTTATTTATCTCTCCTTTTCTCTATTTCCTTTTCTTTCTCCTAGGTATCGTTTTTTTGGCTATTATATATTTGTCTTTATTTCTCTCTCCTTTTCTCTATTTATTTTTCTTTCTTCTTGGTATCGTTTTCTGGCTATTATCTATTAGTCTTGATTTCTCTCTTCTTTTCTCTATCTCCTTTTCATTCTCCTTGGTATCATTTTATGGCTATTATCAGTTTGTCTTTATTTCTCTCTCCTTCTCTCTAATTATTTTTCTTTCTTCTTGGTATATTTTTTTGGGGGGCTTTTATTTATTGGTCTTTATTTTTCTCTCTCTCACGGAAATCGTATAGTCATAAACACCACCAATCATTTATAAAAGGACTAAAAAAAAGTATCTCCATTGCTACACACATAAAAAGATGTCTATTTACGTGGCGAGTGTTTCTGGGAACCGACGTTTTTAAAGAGTAATTGTGCGAACCGGTGATGGCTGGGTGTTTTTTTCTGGTCTGTTTTTAAATTCATATATTTGTGCGGCTTTTTTTTTTTTTGTTTTTTTTGGTCGATTTGTAAGTTAGTTTTTTTTTCTTTCTCTCGTTGTAGTATTTTTATTTATTTTGTTTTATGTTTTTTTTTTGTTAGTTTTTCAATGTTTTTTTCATTTTTTTTTGTTTGTGTTTGTTTTGTTTTATTCGCTTTTCAGTTTTTGTACATTTTCTTTTTTTTTCTTTACACGTGCTTGATTTTTTTCTTCTTTTATAATGATTTTGTATATTGTTATCGATTTTTTTTGCTTTTTTTTCATTTTTTTCATCCTTTGTATCTTTTCTTTATTTCCAAATTTGTGTTTTATTTTTACTTGCTTTCACTTTGTTTACGGTTATTTTTATTGTTGTTGATTTCCTTTATGGTACTGATTCACTTGTATTTTTTCTTTTTATCCGTATATGCGTTTTAATTTTTTTACTTCTTTCCCATTTATTTTTATTTTTGTTGATTTCCTTTACGGTATTGATTCATTTGTATTTCTTTCTTTTTATCCATATACGTGTTCTAAATTTTTTACTTATTTCCATTTTTTTGTTGTTGTTGATATCTTTTATTTTATGGTATTGATTCATTTGTCTATTTTTCTTTTTATCCGTTTTTTATATTTTTACTTCTTTCCCATTTTTTTTCATTGTTGTTATCTTTTATTTTATGGTATTGATTCATTTGTATATTTTTCTTTTTATTCGTGTTTTATATTTTTACTTCTTTCCCATTTTTTTCATTGTTGTTGTCTTTTATTTTATGGTATTGATTCATTTGTCTAATTTTCTTTATATCCGTTTTTTATATTTTTACTTCTTTCCCCTTTTTTTATTGGTGTTGATTTCCTTTATGTTATTGATTCATCTGTATATTTTCTTTTTATCCGTATATGTGTTTTATTTTTTTTATTTTTTACTTCTTTCCCCTTTTTTTATTGTTGTTTATTTCCTCTATGGTATTGATTCATGTGTATATATTTAATTTTATCCGTGTTTTATATTTTTTACTGCTTTCCCATTTTTTTCATTGCTGTTGATGTCTTTTTATCGCACTGAATCATTTCCATTCGCATTGTTTCACGTGTTGTTCGCCGCGCATGACTGGCTAATGCGTCCGACAATTTTGAGCATTTATTTGTTTTTTGGCCGCTAAGAGTATTTCGCAGTTTCCCGGATAAAAATAGCATGAATTTCCTGATATATATTTTAGGTGTTGACGCGTTTATAAAAGTGTGAGGGATTCATAGCATTGATGGAAGCCCCAACTACTCTTTACCAAACCTTTTATACCTCATGGACTGTGAAAACCTTTATATTTCCACTATTATATTTTGACCACTGTGTTCCGGACATTATTTTCTCTCTATTATATATTTTACCATTATTTTGTGACCATCAACTAATTTTTTTCATCATTTTTACCTTATCAACCATTAGATTTTATGGCGTATGAAAACCATTGTATTTTGACCATTAATTCTGACCATTGTACTTGACCATTCTATCCTGAACATAATTTATTCAACCATTATTTTCTGTCCATTAATATAGTTTTTTTTTTAACATTCAGACTTTACCGAACACACTTTACTTTCTAGAGTGTGAAAACCATTATATCTCGACCATTATATTGTGACCATTGTACTTGACCATTCTATCCTGAACAAAATTTATTCGACCATTATTTTCTGTCCATTAATATAGTTTTTTTTTAACATTCAGACTTTACCGAACACTCTTTACTTTCTAGAGTGTGAAAACCATTATATCTCGACCATTATATTGTGACCATTGTACTTGACCATTCTATTCTGAACATAATTTATTTTACTACTATATTCTGTCCATTAATATAGTTTTTTTTTAACTTTCAGACTTTACCAAACGCACTTTATTTTCTAGAGTGTGAAAACCATTATATTCTCACTATTTTATTTTTATCTTTATTCTCTGACCATATTATTCAGATTTTCCCATTAATACTTCCTCTAACACTTTCTTTCTTTATGGAGTGTCACAACCATTATATTTCAACCATTATAATCTGACCATTTTATTTTGATCATTATATTTTGACTATGATATTCTTCGCATCATTTTCTAACCATATTGTTTAGTTTTCCTTATTCAACCTTTATCAAACACTTAATGCTTTGTGGAGTGTGGAATCATTTATGTTTGACCTTTATTTCTATTTATTTCTGACCATTAGATTTTGAGCATTATATTATGACGATTGTATTAAGTTTTTGCCATTAACCTGTCCGCTGCGATTGTCATGGATTTAGCCTTTACTGGTAGCCTGGAAACGTTTACTCCCAGGTCCTTCTCTGCCTCTGTGGTGGATAGTGGAGTGTTTCCCATGTGGTATTGGTATGCTGGATATCCCCTTTCAATGTGCAGGACTTTATATTTTTCTTCACTGAATTGTAGCAGCCACTTTTTGTTCCATTCCTGTAGCTTGGTGAGGTCTGACTGTAGGAAATCCGCAGTCAAGGGATTAAGACTTTGGCAAACATTTATTCTTTACGAGAGAGTAGTGAAAGCCATTATATTCCAGCCATTATTTTGCAGTCATTATATTCAATTTCGTTCGTATTAAGTGTCTACCAAGCGCTTTATTCCTTACGTAGAGTTTCAAGACCGTCATACCGTGCTTCCTTTTAACATTTAGACTCCTTATCAAACACTATATTTCTATGAAGTTTCGAATCATTAACTTGTTTTGCCTATTTCACTTCCCCATCAGTCGCTACATTAATCTCCATTTATTTATGTCTTCTGTTTACTTTCACCCTTGCCTCCATTTTTCTTGTTTAATTATTCTTGTATTATTTTTGTATCAGTTATTCCCACACTTCTCCGTCCTTCCATGTGTTATTTTCTCTCCGTTTATTTATTTATTTATTTTACAACAAAGGAGACAGCTCACGGTCACAAAAAAAGGAAACAGTAATTAAAAAAAGCCCGCTACTCGCTGCTCCTAAAAAAAAAAGAATTAAAAGAGGTGGCGGAAAAAGAGGTCAATTTTGGGATATTTTCACTTGCCCATTCATTTCCATTTTATTGTTCTTTTTCACCATCACTCGACTTCATTTTTCGAGGATCTTAACAATTATTCCTACACTTTTTTGTACTCCCCTGTGTAATATTTTCCTTCCATTTATTAGTTACTTTCACTGTTTGACCTGTAGCTACCTCTCTCTTTTTCACTTCCACCCGTGCCTTGTTTTTTTCCATTAAGATTTTATCAGACTTTTTATGCTAAATGGAGAGTGCACACCATATTTAGCTTTCTTTTCAGTTAATATTCGCGATTGTAAATTTGTATTATTTTTTTAAAGTTTACATTCAGCGTTTGAGATTTTTTGATATTCATATTTTTATTCTTTTCACAATTGGAGAGAAAAATATTGTCATGCTTTCCTATTTGTGTCTTAGTAAAAAGGAAATATTTGGGGATGTTTTGTGTTTGTTTTCGTCAAAGATAATGACGAAAAGTATCTTACGAAGGCTTTAAAAATTAGACTGGGCACATTTTCCGTGGATCTTCACTCAAACCACGATTTCCGCTAGCGTGGTTCTCATTTGTTTCGTGTTATTGCTGCTGATGATGGTGAGTAATACCGTCGTCCTTCGCTGAAATCTACCGTAGCTTTGGAAGATCGTGGACACGTCAGAAAACCACGGAAATATGAAAAACACGCCAACGGAAATTGTGGTTTGACTGAAGATCCACGAAAAATTTGCCCAGCGTAATAGCTCCTTTATGTGTTTTATGAGAGTGAACATATTTCGGTTATTATTTTCATTTTGTTTCAAGTGAAGCCAAAAAAAAAAAATCTGTACCTGTTACCAGAGAAAAAAATATCCTTTGGTTGATTTATATTTTTGTTAGCGCGCACTTTAATATCAACGACTTTCAAAGATAAAGACGAAAAATATCTTACGAATACTCTAAAAATATATCGCTTGCTTATTTGTTTTTATAAGAGTGAACATATTTCGGTTATTATTTTCATTTTGTTTCAAGTGAAGCCAAAAAAAAAAAAAAAATCTGTACCTGTTACAAGAGAAAAAAATATCCTTTGGTTGATTTATATTTTTGTTAGCGTGCACTTTAATATCAACGACTTTCAGAGTAGCTAAGTGAAGTAAAGTCAAGTGAAGCCAAAAAAAAAAAAAAATTGTACCTGTTACCAGAGGAAAAAAAATATCCTTTGGTTGATTTATATTTTTGTTAGCGTTCACTTTAATATCAACGACTTTCAGAGTAGCGCGGACACGTTGAACCATTCCCTGTTTTTTGTAATGGCCGGGGACGGAAATGCCTTAAACTATGAATACAAAACCCGTAAAAATAATAATACCTTGGCCCGGCGCGCGTATTAAAACCTGCGGCTTTTGGAGAACCGCGGACGAAAACTTATGAAATATTATCCCTCGTGAAACATATATCGT
Source organism: Eriocheir sinensis (assembly GCF_024679095.1). NCBI lineage: Eukaryota > Metazoa > Arthropoda > Malacostraca > Decapoda > Varunidae > Eriocheir > Eriocheir sinensis. Next base: position 5,782,131 of record NC_066557.1, read on the forward strand.
TGGCTTCCCTTTGTACGGCGCGGCGGTGTTGCATTGTGGGAATACTTGTGTGTGTGTGTGTGTGTGTGTGTGTGTGTGTGTGTGTGTGTGTGTGTGTGTGTGTGTGTGCTTATAACTTTTGCAGCAGCACTTATATAACAAATAGGTGTGTGTGTGTGTGTGTGTGTGTGTGTGTGTGTGTGTGTGTGTGTGTGTGTGTGTGTGTGTGTGTGTGTAATAATAATAATAATAATAATAATAATAATAATAATAATAATAATAATAATAATAATAATAATAACAATCGGTTTATTAAGTGACTGCAGCTGTTGAGGTGAAAATATATTCATTAAAAATACAACGTTGAGAAAGTACAATATGAAAGTGGTGTAGGGGATCTGTGCTTTACATTGTGGGAAAGTTGTGATGACATTGAAGAGGGCGGGAGGGGGAGGGGGAGGTGAAGTGAGGTGAGGTGGTGGCCATGTGTGTGTGTGTGTGTGTGTGTGTGTATTTATAACTTTTCTGTAGCACTTATAAAAAATAGGTGTGGGGAGGGGGTGCGTGTTTTTGTGTATGTGCGTGTGCGTGTGTGTGTGTGTGTGTGTGTGTGTGTGTGTGTGTGTCCCTTTTACCTGTGTCTCAAAGCAATATATTTAGAAAGTCAAGGTTGAGTTTTTTTTTATATTATTATGCCGTGAATCCATATTTCCCATTCGTCCTCTGCTCCAGCTCTCCAGACTTCCCGATGCTCTACAAAGCACGCCGGAGAGCCACGCCAGGCACACCGAACCGATACATTTAGAACGCGAGTTTTTATTTATATATTTCATTCCCTTTTTTCTCTGTCACTGTTATATCATTTGCTTGTTTTTATCTACCGGTATATTTTTCAGTTCCTTTTTCTCTACCACTGTTTATTTATTTTTTATTTTTTTTATTCTAGCAACTTCTCACACCTCCCCTACCATGAGATGTCACTTAATACTAAAGAAATTGTAGCAACGGAAGCTTTTAAACATATATTTGCTTCCGTTGAATTCCGCATACCTCACCCTAACGTACTTTTCCTCCCGGCACACTTGCTTCATACGTTTACTAACAAGGAGACTGACTCAGGCCGGCATTATGACACATTCGCTTCTCACATCAACTATTTCTAAAGGTCAAAGAAGGGATCAATCGGGTCCTTATGAGTGTTTCTTTAGGCTAATGGTACTGAGGAAGGGTTAAACTACCACCAGGGTCATAAAAGTACTCCTGGATATGCCCTCAACTCATACGAAAGCCTTGTCAAATATTTAAACTTGGGCGACGTAATGTTTTAAAATACGACCCTCGAATGTGCTGAATGTAGCCATCAACCCGCAAAAGTGGTTCAATAAGAGCTCGTACAGAACGGCGTCTGGCCGACCGATATTTATTAAACTAATGTCAAGGGAAGAGAGAGCGAGTATTATGGGAAAGGAGAGCTTGTAATATTGATGAGAATAATATCAAGCGAATGGCTGAAAAGGGGATAGCTTGTAATTCGAGAAGGGAGAGTTTGAATTATCAATGGACCTGACCTCAGAGGAGTGACCATAGCAAGAAAGAGCTTGTAATATGGAAGGGCGAGCTTGTAATATTGTCGGAACTATCCTCAAGGGGGCGATACTGAAAGGAAGAGCTTGTAATCTTATTGGAACTAACATGAAAGGTGTGACATAGGAAGAGAGAGCTTGTAATATGGAAGGGCGAGCTTGTAATATTGTCGAAACTGACCTCAAGGGAATGGTTTAGGAAGAGAGAACTTGTAACATAAAAAGGAATAGGAGCTTCTAGTTGAAAATGATCTCAAAGGAAGGGCTGGAAAGACTGAGAACTTGTAATATAGAGTAGGTATTGTTCTTGGAAGTGATCTCAAAGGAATGGCAGAGGAAGGGAGAGGTTGTAATATTGTAAGAACTGACCTCAATGGAATTTCTGAGGAAGAGGGAGATTGTCATATTGTTGGAACTGATCTCAAAGGAATGGCTGAGTATGGAGAGCTTGTAATATGAACGTCAAGCTGAATACATTCTACACATGTCACTGCATACACTCATACTTAAACCCTCATACATATTCATACATACTTAAAAACTCATATACATAGACCAGCATACTCAAATCCACAATTAAACATATTCAAAAACTCATATATACACCACTGTTGAAACCCTCATATCTAAACCTTCATATTTAAACCCATATTTAGACCTATATGCTTAAACCCAAACACACTACACACACTTAAAACAACAAAACGAAAACATTGGGAAACCCGAGCCCTTTTCCTGGTATTCAGCCCTCTTACCCTGTACTCAGATAGGCTCTATGTACCTCACTGCCCCCCCTCCCCCCTCTCTCTCTCTCTCTCTCTCTCTCTCTCTCTCTCTCTCTCTCTCTCTCTCTCTCTCTCTCTCTCTCTCTCTCTCTCTCTCTCTCTCTCTCTCAGTGCCAAGTTAGAGGGTCAGTGAAGAAAGACTCAAGAGAGAGAGAGAGAGAGAGAGAGAGAGAGAGGGAGAGGGAGGGAGGGAGAGCGATATTGATAGCGGTAAACAGAGCCAGAAAGTGAGAGACAAACAGAGAGAGACAAAGAGAGTGAGAGATAGACAAACAGACAGACAGGGAAAAGGAGGCGAGGAAACATGAAAAACAAAGGTGAGAGGGCGAGGAGGAGAGGTGAAGGAGGAAGAGGAGAGGAGGAGGAGGAGGAGGAGGAGGAGGAGAGAGAGAGAGAGAGAGAGAGAGAGAGATTATAAAAGTAGTAGCAGTAGTAGTAGTAGTAGCAGTTGTAGTAGTAGGGGTAGTAATAGTAGTAGTAGTAGTAGTAGTAGTAGTAGTAGTAGTAGTAGTAGTAGTAGTAGTAGTAACAAAACAAATCACACAGAAATCTACAGGAATATATATAAGTTATTAATCGAAAAGAAAATGGGATGACTAGACGATGATGATGAAAATGGGACGAGGGTTATCTAATGAAACGGTAGAAGAAAACGAAAAAGAAAGATCAAATATTCCAGCCAATACTCATGCAGAGGGAATTAATGCGCCCGTGTTTCATTCCTGATATGGATTGTGATGAAAAGGAAGGCAAACGGATGCTTGGAAATAAATCTTTGTCTAATGAAAGGAAAAAATTAAAAAAAGTTGTAGAGAAACAGATGGGGATAAATAATTAGAGATAGAAATGATACAAAAATAATTCAAAACTGCTTCTGCTACTACTACTACTACTACTACTACTACTACTACTACTACTACTACTACTACTACTACTACTACTACTACTATTACTACTACTACTACTGCTACTATTACTACTACTACTACCACTACTACTACTACTACTACTATTACTACTACTACCATCACTACTATTACTACTACTACTACTACTACTACTACTACTACTACTACTACTACTACTACTACTACTTATATACTGGTACTACGAAATTTAATTAGCAATATAGCGAAAATATGAGAAAAATAAAATAAGTAGTTTTTTCCACCTCCCGCTCCTCCTCCTGCTCTTCTTCTTCTTCCTCCTCCTCCTCCTCCTCCTCCTCCTCCTCTTCCTCAAAATAAGTGACATAACTTTGATAGACTTTTAAGAGCAGCTAAAACGAAGCGATCAAGAGAGAGAGAGAGAGAGAGAGAGAGAGAGAGAGAGAGAGAGAGAGAGAGAGAGAGAGAGAGAGAGATCGCTTCATAACACTCCATCACGAAGAAAACGGGGTGTTGGAGGTGCCGACCTGACTAATATGTTAAGGGAAACTGAGCTAAAACTTCTGATTAAGGAATATATCGCGAGGCTTTTTTTCCCTCTCGTCGCCAGCCACTTGTCGTAAATTCCCGCTCATCGTTGATCTGGTTCGTTATAACCTCTCTCTCTCTCTCTCTCTCTCTCTCTCTCTCTCTCTCTCTCTCTCTCTCTCTCTCTCTCTCTCTCTCTCTCTCTCTCTCTCTCTCTCTCTCTCTCTACCTGCATTTCCCTTTCCATCTCTCTCCTCTCAAGATCCAGACAACTGTGTTTGTGTGTGTGTGTGTGTGTGTGTGTGTGTGTGTGTGTGTGTGTGTGTGTGTGTGTGTGTGTGTGTGTGTGTGTGTGTGTGCTAAGATGTCAAGGGATGTGTACAGACTAGCAGACTGTGTGTGTGTGTGTGTGTGTGCGTGTGTGTGTGTGTGTGTGTGTGTGTGTAGAGAGAGAGAGAGAGAGAGAGAGAGAGAGAGAGAGAGAGAGTGGATACATGGAGGAGCAGAGAGCAGAAGGCCTGTTGGCTCATTAAGAGACTGCCTGCCTTAGTGATATAATCGATGGATCAGTCACTTGAGCGGCATAAAGGGAAGGTTAAAGCACTTTTGGACGTACGCGCGGTTGCGGTCAATTCACCCCCGTCACAAGAAGGTGACCGTCAATACGATTTTTAAAGGAGTTGCTTGTTTTAGGACTAACTACTACTCCAGGAAGACTGTTTATTTGTATTGCATCGCTTCGCACGATTTTTTTTACCGTTGTTTCTTGTTCTCGGGTTAGTTTAAAGCGTGAAGAGCTTGGAGTGATCGACATTACCGAACTTGTTTAACCGGTAGCTGCGGGGATAATGTTTCTTAAAGGCCCCTCTAAGCGAATTAATAAGAAAAAATCATCACGCACGCAAACCATTTCATAATTTATATCAACGCATTTGTGATCAGTTAATGCATCATCTATTTTTGGGGGTTTATATCATGTCAAAAATTTGGCCCGTTGCTGGTACACGGTAAAGCCACAAATTTGGCCCGTCGCTGCTACACGGTAAAGACACAAATATGGCCCGTCGCTGGTACACGGTAAAGCCACAAATTTGGCCCGATGCTGCTACACGGTAAAGACACAAATTTGGCCCGCCGCTGGTACACGGTAAAGCCACAAATTTGGCCCGTCGCTGGTACACGGTAAAGCCACAAATTTGGCCCGTTGCTGCTACACGATAAAGACACAAATTTGGCCCGTCGCTGGTACACGGTAAAGCCACAAATTTGGCCCGTCGCTGGTACACGGTAAAGCCACAAATTTGGCCCGTCGCTGGTACACGGTAAAGCCACAAATTTGGCTCGTCGCTGGTACACGGTAAAGCCACAAATTTGGCCCGTCGCTGCTACACGGTAAAGCCACAAATTTGGCCCGTCGCTGGTACACGGTAGAGCCACAAATTTGGCCCGTCGCTGCTACACGGTAAAGACACAAATTTGGCCCGTCGCTGCTACACGGTAAAGACACAAATTTGGCCCGTCGCTGCTACTGGGTTAAGTATTTGAAGACCTGGATCTGGTCCTTCCACAGTCGTCTCTTTTCCAACGTGAAGATGTTGTGTCGCGTCTTCACAAGGTTGCGGGTATTGATAGAATAATTTTCGTAGTGCGTCGCTGTACTCTTCCGAGCATTTCAATGTCCTTCTTTTAATTAGGGGACTCGAAATGCACGGCGTATTCCAGATGGGGCCTCACCAGCGAGAGAGAGAGAGAGAGAGAGAGAGAGAGAGAGAGAGAGAGAGAGAGAGAGAGAGAGAGAGAGACCTCACTATACCTTTCCATCCCATCATTAAAGGGAATAATTACCATATCAAAGTGAACGGTGGAAGAAAGAAGAGGAAGGTGAGAAAAGGTTAGTTTTCTTTCCCTCCCTCCCTTCATCCGCCCTCCATCCCTCCCTTCCTCCTTCTCCCTTCCTTCTCTCTCTCTCTCTCCCTCTCTCTTCTTTCTTTTCTCCTCCTCTCTCCTTCTCTCTCTCTCTCTCTCTCTCTCTCTCTCTCTCTCCTCTCTCTCTCTCTCTCTCTCTCTCTCTCTCTCTCTCTCTCTCTCTCTCTCTCTCTCTCTCTCTCTCTCTCTCTCTCTCTCTCTCTCTCTCTCTCTCTCTCTCTCTCTCTCTCTCTCTCTCTCTCTCTCTCTCTCTCTCTCTCTCTCTCTCTCTCTCTCTTCAATGAAGTGTGAATTAAATTTAATTATTTGCACTCCAAGGTGAGAGAGAGAGAGAGAGAGAGAGAGAGAGAGAACAAAATTATCAGCTCTTTGTCTCCTTTATTTCTTCGTCTCACTTTTCTTCTGTCTCTTCCTCCTCCTCCTCCTCCTCCTCCTCCTCCTCCTCCTCCTTCGTCTTCTATTCCTCCTCCTCCTTCTCCTTCTCTTTTTCCTTCTTTACCAAAACCATTACTAACCTCTTTGCTTCTTCATTCTTTCTTTTCTTGGCTTCCTTATTTCCTTCCTCCCTTCCCCCCTTTCTTTCTCCCTTCCTCCCTTCCTTCCTCCCTTCCTTTCTTCCTCTTTCCTTCCTTCCTAACTCCCTTCCTCCCTTCCTTCCTTCCTTCCTTCCTTCCTTCCTTCCTCCCTTCCTTTCTTCCTCTTTCCTTCCTTCCTAACTCCCTTCCTCCCTTCCTTCCTTCCTTCCTCCCTTCCTTCCTTCCTTCCTTCCTTCCTCTCTTCCTTCCTTCCATGTGTGAGAATCTACCTTCTAGAAACTTCACACTTTCCCTCTCATTCCTTCTCCACTCTCTCTCCCTCTTCCTCTCACACCTTTGCCTTTCCTCTCTCCCTTCCTCCTCTCCCTCCCTCCACTGAGAGTCTAGGGAGGGAGAGAGCGCTCGACCACTTCTTCTGATTACGCCTCGACCAACACAATTGATAACTCTCTCTCTCTCTCTCTCTCTCTCTCTCTCTCTCTCTCTCTCTCTCTCTCTCTCTCTCTCTCTCTCTCTCTCTCTCTCTCTCTCTCTCTCGTTATCAGACTCTCCCTCTCTCCCCTCTTTTTATTTCCCTTTTTATATGTTATCATTAGTCTTTTCCCCTCCCTTTCTCTCTCTTTTTCTCTATCTATCTATCTTTCTACCTATCTATCTATCTATCTATCTATCTATCTATCTTCTCTATGTCTTATGTATTTTTTTATTGTTTACTATTTTTATTTCTCATTATTTTATTATTTTAGTCACTTTTTACTATATTAGGTTTATTCACGTTAATAGATAGATAGATAGATAAATTGATATATAGATAAATTTTTGTGATTCTCGGACTGTTTTTGAAGGCTTACATTTCTTTTATTTTCTTTATTTTCCTGTGATTTTTGTATCCTCTTTTATTCCTTTATTCAGCGTCTTTTTTAATGTTTCTTTTTTTTTTTCTTTTTCTTCTCTTTTGCTAATGTTGGGGTCGTTTCTGCCCTCCTGCATTTCTCTATTCTCTTTAATGTTCAGTTTTTTCTTTAAATTCTTCTCAATTTCCACTTTTCTCGTTTCTTTTAATTTCTGTATTTATCTTTAATGGGTTTTCTCTCTTGTGTACACTTTTGATATAGATTACTTTTTCTTGTTCTTTTATTCTCTCTTTCTTTTTTATTGCCTCTGTTATTTTCAGTATCTCTGTTTGTACGTGTGTTTGTGTATCTGAATGTTCCTAGCTGTATCTGCTTTTCTCTCTCTCTCTCTCTCTCTCTCTCTCTCTCTCTCTCTCTCTCTCTCTCTCTCTCTCTCTCTCTCTCTCTCTCTCTCTCTCTCTCTCTCACACACACACACACACACACACACACACACACACACACACCTCACAATTACAGTTTCATAATTAAAACAAGATTCATTTAAGTACATCTTAGAGAGAGAGAGAGAGAGAGAGAGAGAGAGAGAGAGAGAGAGAGAGAGAGAGAACAGTTAGAGATATGTACAAAATCACTCGGGTAAATGAGAGAGAAGAGAAAGAAAACAAACAGATAAAGAAAGTAGGGAGAGGCGGAGAGAGATATAAAAAAAAGAAGGAAACGAAGAAAAATACACGTAGAAAAAAAACACATTGAGAAAAAGAAAAGAAAAAGAAAAGGAAGCGGAATGAAAAGAGAAAAATGATAGTGAGAAATTTATAAATAGATAGATGGAAAGATAGATAGATAGATAGATAGATAGATTAATAGCTACAGAGAAAGATAGACAGACACTTTTTTTTTTCTCTCTCTCTCTCTCTCTCTCTCTCTCTCTCTCTCTCTCTCTCTCTCTCTCTCTCTCTCTCTCTCTCTCTCACACACACACACACACACACACACACACACACACACACACACACACGCCGCCTATGGTCTTCCTAGCAATATTCGGCTCGCCTATTATCTCTAATGTTGTGTTTGTCCGTGTTTTTATTTTTTTGGCCTGTTTATGCTCCTGTTTGTGCTGTCTGGTTCCTTTTACCCTTTTACGGTGTGTGTGTGTGTGTGTGTGTGTGTGTGTGTGTGTGTGTGTGTTGTTGCTGTCTCCTCTCTCAATGATTGTGTGATTTTGCTTGTTTTTCTCAGCCACTTTTGTCAGAGTCGCGTCACATCAGGTTCTCTCAGCAACGCATTGACGCAGCAAATAAAGCGAACAATGTTGCTTAATTTAATGAAACTTCTCATTTAGGAATGAAGATGTAGTACTACCAGTGTACAATAGCTTAGTAAGATCTCACTTATAATATGTAGTACAGTTTTGGTCTCCCCACCACGTGAAGAACATTGCTAAAATAGAAGTTGCTCAACGTAAGGCAACAAAGACGATCTTCTTGCGCAACCAACCATACGATGAAAGGTTCTTATCTCGGGATTTTCTTGAGAAGCGTTGCCTCCGAGGAAAACTGAAACAATGTTGCAAAGTACTCAATGGTTTTACGAATGTAGACAAGTCCACAATTTTTATGATAGACGACGTCTCGAGCAAGGAAACTTGTGTAAACAAATTTAGACAGCAACAATCTTTCCTCACAACCGTTGTAGTGCGAGAATGGAATAAACTCCCACCCTCAGTGGTCCAGTGCAATACGATAAATCCATTTAAAAACAATCTCTACCGCCACGTCCTTCCCCTTAATGTTCACCATGGCAGCAATGCATAGTCTTGGCTGCTATTTATTGAAGATTTTTTTAAACTGGAGGATAGACTACCCTGTCTGGATAAAAGGGTCTGTGTGATCTGAATATCTATGTAGATCTCTTTCTCTCTCTCACATAATTATGGTATAAGTATTGTAAATAGTAACTGTAGTAGTAGTAGTAATAGTAATAGTAGTTGTAGTAGTAGTAGTAGTAGTAGTGGTGGTGGTAGTGGTATTAGTAGCAACAACAATAGTAGTAGTAGTAGCAGTAGCGGTAGTAGTAGAGGTAGTAGTGGATAGAAATGGTCGTAGTTGAGGAGAAAAGTTACTATTAATAGGGACGTTTGTATGGGCAGGCTGGACCGTTCGGGAGGGGAGAGAGAGAGAGAGAGAGAGAGAGAGAGAGAGAGACTGAGCCCTGCCATCACCGCAACACCATGGAAGGGCGGACCCAAATACACACACACACACACACACACACACACACACACACACACACACACACACGGTTTTTCATATTCATGCCTAGTCTTTTTCAGTCCTATATTCAGTGTGTGTGTGTGTGTGTGTGTGTGTGTGTGTGTGTGTGTGTGTGTGTGTGTGTAGATGTCTTTTTATAGGAGTGCATATTAGGAAAATGAAGGAGGGAGGGAAGGAAGTAAAAAAGGGAGGGTTGGAGGGAAGGAAATAAATATGGAGGGAAGGAAGGAAGGAAGGGAAAGACGATACAAGGAAGGAATGTAGGAGAGAGGAAGAAAAGGATAGAGAGAATGAAAAGGCAGAATGAAGGAAAAGTATAACAATTCTAGGAAAAGAGAAAAAGAACGAAAGAAATGGAAAGGAAAAAGAGGGAGAAACAAAGACGAATAAACTAGATAATGAAAGAAGGAAGAGACCAAAAACAACATAGTAAAAGGTAATGAGAGAGGAGGAGGGGAGGAATAAGGATAAGGAGAATGAAGAAATAGGAAAGGCAGGATAATGAGGCAAATAGATAACAAACGACGATAGAAACGAATGATGGAAGAAAAGAAAGAATGGAAAAGTATAAACAGAACAAACACAAAGGGAGAAAAGAATGCAATAGAGGACAAAATATACGAAGAGTAGAAAGAAAGGAAAGAAAAGTAGAAGAAAGAGAAATAAGAGAAAGTTAAGGGATAAAAGTGGAAGAGGAAAAGGAATGAATGAGCAAAAAGAAAAGGTTTAAAGAAGGAGGTACGGAAGAAAGAAAATAATAAAAGGAGGAGGAGATCTGGAAGGAGGGAGGCAGGGAACGAAGGAATAAAGAAGTAGAAGAAAGAGAAAGAGGAGAAAGTTAAATGATAAAAGTGGAAGAGAAAAACAAATGAATGAGCACAAAGAAAAGGTTTAAAGAAGGAGGTAGGGAAGAAAGAAAATAATAAAAGGAGGAGGAGATCTGGAAGGAGGGAGGCAGGGAACGAAGGAATAAAGGTGGAGGAGGAGGAGGAGGAGGAGGAGGAGGAGGAGGAGGGCAGATAATGGTGTGGGGGTGTTTGTATGATTAGCCAGTCGCAGGCAGAAGCAGAAGCGGGAGGAGGAGGAGGAGGAGGAGGAGGAGGAGGAGGAAGGGATTAGGAAGGAATGGGAGCTGGTCATGCATGTGTGTGTGTGTGTGTGCGTGTGTGTGTGTGTGTGTGTGTGTGTTTTAGTTCTTGGTTATCTTTTTCTTCCCCTAATTTTTCCTTTTTTTTTTTCTTTTGTTCGCTCTTTTTATTTAATTCAATGCTTTTTTTTTTCTTCTTCTTTTTCTTCTTCTTTTTCTTCTTTTTCTTTTTCTTCTTCTTCTTCTTCTTCTTCATCATCTTCTTCATCTTCTTCTTCTTCTTCTTCTTCTTCCTCTTGGCTCAGTTTCTGACGTAGATCTCTTTCCTTCAGGCATTTTCTTTCTTTTTTCTTTCTTTTTTTTCTTCTTTTTCCTTTTTTTTTTGACATTTCACTCTCCTCTTCCCTTTCCTCCGCCTCCTCCATTTATTTTTACATCATCTGCCTGGTCCTCCTCCTCCTCTTCCTCCTCCTCCTCCTCCTCCTCTTCCTTTTTTTTTAACCTTTCCTCACCTGTCGTTTCATCTCTCTCTCTCTCTCTCTCTCTCTCTCTCTCTCTCTCTCTCTCTCTCTCTCTCTCTCTCTCTCTCTCTCTCTCAGACAAACAGGTTTAAATATTTTTCTCTGCATTTATTATTTCATTTTCTTTCCTTTTTAAAACCTTCCAATATTTTCAATTTTATTTTTTTGTCCTTCCTTGCTCTCATTCTTTCTTTCTTCCTGTCTGTCTGTCATCTCTCCATTTTCTTTTCTTCTATTTTTTCTTTCATTTTGTCTTTCCTTCTTTTATACTCTCAATTTTATTTCTCCTTTCGTTCGTTGACATATTTCAGACTCTCTCTCTCTCTCTCTCTCTCTCTCTCTCTCTCTCTCTCTCTCTCTCTCTCTTTATTCAGTGTTTTCTCCCCTTCTCCTTCCATTATTTTTTTGCCCCATTCATTCTTCCTCCCCTTCTTCCTCTCAACATCATTCCTCCTCTTCCTCTTTCTCCTCCACCTCCTCTTCTTCTCTCCTTCTGGCTCCTCTTCCTTCATTTCCTGTTTCAATTCCCTTCTTCCCACTTTCCTTCCTCCTTCTTTTCTCACTCTCCTCTCTCCTTCATTTTGTTTCTCTCCTCCTCCCTTTATTTCTTTGATTCCTTCATCTGTCTCCTTCCTTCCTTCCCACTCTCCTTCATATTTATTTTCTCATTCTCCCCTCTTCTTCCCTTTGTTTTTCTCCTCCTCCTCCTCTTATATCTTTCCCCTCCTTATTTCACCTTCATCTCCTCCCGTTTCATCTCTTCCATCTTTTTTCTCCTTTTTCCCTTCCACTTCCATCTCTTTCTCCTCTCCTTCCATCCCCATATTCCTTCCCTTACACAGCATTAACCCTTCCATTATTTCTCCTTCCCTCTCCTTCTCTTCCCTTCCTTACTCTTCATCCCTTTCATCATATCTCCTTCTCCCTCTCCTTCACTTCCTTCCCTCACCTCCTCCCTCTCTGCGGCTTGCTACAACACACACACATGAATGCATAAGTAATTCTTCCTCCTCTTCCTTCCCTTTCCTCCATTCTTCTCCTCCCTCCCTCCCTCCCTCAATCCCTCCCACCTGCGTTATCGCATTACTCGGTACAAGGGAAATACAGGTGAAGGCTAATTAAAGCACTGGTAAGCCTCGCCACTCAGGTAACCGCGGGCGACGGGTGTTCACAGGTAGAGATGCACGTAGAGGCGGTGAAAGGCCGAGGGAGTACGGATGTAAATTACAGGTGAACGCTAATTGAAAACAGGTAAGTTGCGCCCCGCAGGTGACCCCCGTATGGCATATTTACACAGGCAGAGACACAGGTAAAGGTGAAGTTAGCTAAAGGTAACAAGTTATACATAACTGAAGAAAGTAGTTGTTTCGAAAAAAAAAAATCAATATACAATAATGAGTGTATTAATATTAGAAAATAACAACAGTAACAGTAATGAAAATAACAGTAATGATGATAATGAATAATATTACAAAATGATGATAAAGTTAATAATAGTTAGAGTAATAATGATAATTAAAATTAATTATGAAAATTATAATAATAATATTAATAAGGATAATAATAATAGGCAATGGTGATGATGATCGCAATGGTCGCGCCGCCAGAGTTCAGGTGACAGCCATCACCACAGGTGTTTTTTAAGTAATTATCGGCAGGTGTCCCGAGGACGCTATTAATGACCTTAATTATGAGATTAATGAGAGAGAGAGAGAGAGAGAGAGAGAGAGAGAGAGAGAGAGAGAGAGAGAGAGAGAGAGAGAGAGAGAGAGAAAAAAAAATTTGTCCCTTGCTGGTGTTTCATATCTGCTCGTCCGTCTGTCCTCCTGTCCATCGATGTCGTCTCTCTCTCTCTCTCTCTCTCTCTCTCTCTCTCTCTCTCTCTCTCTCTCTCTCTCTCTCTCTCACACACACACACACACACACACACACACACACACACACATTTATTATCCTTATTATTACTTCTATAATCATCGTGTTTATGAGAAGGGTCAGAATAATCATGATAATATTAATAATGATAATAATAATAATAATAATAATAATAATAATAATAATAATAATAATAATAATAATAATAATAATAATAATAATAATAATAATAATAATAATAGTAACAGTCAGGTGAGAGATTCATTAAGGTGAGATCAAAGCTGTTTACCTTCGACTTAGGTAAATAAAGCGAGCCTTCTGTTTGTTATTAGTGTACGTGTGTGTGTGTGTGTGTGTGTGTGTGTGTGTGTAGGTGGGCTATTTATAAATTATTTGAATAATTGAGAGAAGGAAAGAAGGGTGGAATGAAAAAAATAAGCAAGGAAGTAAAGAAAAAAATATACATAAATGAAAACCAAAGAAGGAATGGAAGGAATGCGGAAGAAAATGTACCAAGGAATCGAAGAAAGAGGAGAGGGTGGAAGGGATGGAGAAAGGAAGATTGACGGGAAGGAAGAAGAACAAGAACAAAAGATAAAAAATGTGTGTTTGTGTTTGTGTATGTGAGAGAGAACAAATAAATAAATACAGATGTTTGTTATATATAGATAAACAGATAGACAGATAGACAAACAGACAGACAGACAGACAGATAGAGAGACAGAGTGACAGACAGACAGACAGCAAGAGAACGTGAGAGCTACTAATAAAACAGACACACAGACACACAAACATAAATGACATTGACAAACACAGACAAACAGGCCTTAATAGAGCACACACACACACACACACACACACACACACACACACACACACACACACACACACACACACACACACACACACACACACACACACACACACACACACACACAGGACTGCATGAGGTCAGCAAGTTATTTTAGGTCATGTCGCACAAACACGAGGTCAGCCTGTCTCTAATGACCGCAATTAGAGAGAGAGAGAGAGAGAGAGAGAGAGAGAGAGAGAGAGAGCACGCTTGACCCGCTCTCTCTCTCTCGGTCTCTCTCTCTCTCTCGCTCACTTCCAGGCGAGAGCAAGGCAACACAAAGAGAGATTAAAGAAAATGAAAGTAAAACAAACAAACATTTTACGCGGCGGGGCACGAAATTCACTTCCCTTTCTCTGCATACCGGTCACGGGGCGAGCCGGATAGATAGATAGATAGATAGAAATATAGAGATAGATACAGATAAAGAGACAAACATACACATACAGAAAGACTCTTAAGATAGGTAGTTGGGGTATTAATAGATAGGTTGATGAATGTAAAGATAAGTTAGAAAGTAGATAGATAGATAGATAGATAGATAGACAGATAAACAGACGAACATACACATACAGATAGACTCTTAAAATAGGTAGTTGGGGTATTGACAGATAGGTTGATGAATGTAAAGATAGGTTAGAAAGTAGATAGATAGATAGATAGATAGATAGATAGATAGATAGACAGATACAGACAAACATACACATACAGATAGACTCTTAAGATAGGTAGTTGGGGTATTGATAGATAGGTTGATGAATGTAAAGATAGGTTAGAAAGTAGATAGATAGATAGATAGAGACAGATACACAGACAAATAGACAGAAATATACACATACAGATAGACTCTTAAAATAGGTAGTTGGGGTATTGACAGATAGGTTGATGAATGTAAAGATAGGTTTGAAAGTAGATAGATAGATACATAGATGGATAGATAGATAGATAGATAAAGGGAGATGGATGGGTGAATAGACAGCAAGAGACGTGCAAACATATATTAATATTAACATGCATACATTCATACATACATACATACATACATACATACATACGCGAACATACTTGCATAGGAAGTTTGAGATATGGATAGATTGATACATATATTCGTAGATTGACGGACAGATAGATAAACAAACAGATAGATAAATAAGTAGATAGGAGGGCATATGTAGATAGACAGATACAGATAAAAATTAATAAGCAGATGAATAGAAAGATAGACACACAGACAGACAGATAGATAGATAGATAGATAGATAGATAGATAGATAGATAGATAGACAGACACTTTGAATGTTGTGAGTGTTAGTGAAAAAAAAGGAAGAAAGGGAAGGAAGGGGAGGAAGGAATGCAGGAAAGGAAGGAAGGAAGCGAGGAAGGAAGGAAATACGGGGAGGGAGGAAGGAAAGGAAAAGAACGAATATATAAGGGAAGGAGAGAGAGAGAGAGAGAGAGAGAGAGAGAGAGAGAGAGAGAGAGAGAGAGAGAGAGAGAGAGAGAGAGAGAGAGAGAGAGAGAGAGATTGGACTGAATTGGAGGCAAGAATGGGAGGAATGAAGGGAAAAGGAGAGACTCAGGGAAGAAGAGAAAGAGAAAGGAGAAACTTCGATAAAATGAGAAGAAGGAAGTGGTCAGAGGGAAGGGAGGAAGACCGGAAGGAAGGAAGGAAGGAGGAAGGAAAGAAAATAAATGGAAGAAAAGTAGATAGATAGATAAATAGATACACGGATAGATAGTATTTCAAAACTCGAATACAGATAGACAGATAGATATAGAGATTGCTACAGTGACTGATAGATAGATAAGAATAGATGATAGATGATAATAGATAAAATTGATTGATAAAGGCAGATATACTTTAATTTCTCAGTGTGAATATGGATAAATAGATAGATAGATAAGCAAGAATATAGATAGATTGATACAGCTACACATATATAGATAACAAGACTAAGGTGATTGAAAATATATGTGAAGATGATGATAAATAAAATAATAATAATGTCAATAATGATAATAATAGTGATAATAATGTCCCTTCTATTGCTGGCGCCCGCCCTCGTAATGCCTACACATACACATTCATACATACACATACATACAGGGCCTCATTTGGTATACATGTATGATAATGGAGAAGGTTCATAATTGGCTTTTTTTTTACATTTGAATAAAGTAGTACAGAGAGAGAGAGAGAGAGAGAGAGAGAGAGAGAGAGAGAGAGAGAGAGAGAGAGAGAGAGAGAGAGAGAGAGAGAGAGAGAGAATATATGTGGGTGTTTATATTTAATAGGTTCACACTACTACTATTACTACCACTATTATTTCTACTACTACTACTACTACTACTACTACTACAAAAATTACTACTTCAGGTCTTTATCTTTTTCCTCGTTTCTTCTTTTTTTCTTCTTCCTCCTGTTTATCCTCGTCCACCTCCTCCTCTTCCTCTTCAACCACCATCACAACCACAACCTCCCCCCCCCCCCAATAACAACAACAACATATTCCTCGTCTTTTCCCATTCTTCTTCCTTTTTATCATTGTCCATCTCTTCCTCCGCCCCCCTTACCACCACCACCACCACTACAAAAACAACAACCAAAACAGTAACAACACTCCCCAGCCTTTCCCTAACCCTCAGCTGCCCCCTTCAACGCCTTCCCTTCCCTCCAATTACCATATTTACGCGTTTTCTTTCCTCGTTCACCCTGAGTTCACCTGTCCCTCGCCGTGCCCTGTGACGTGCTTTTTTACCTGAATCTGTCACCGCTCACCTGTGCTAATTATGTATGACTGTGATGTGCAGCCAGGGGTGTGAGAGAGAGAGAGAGAGAGAGAGAGAGAGAGAGAGAGAGAGAGAGAGAGAGAGAGAGAGAGAGAGAGAGAGAGAGAGGTAATTAAAGAGAGAGAGAGAGAGAGAGAGAGAGAGAGAGAGAGAGAGAGAGAGAGAGAGAGAGAGAGAGAGAGAGAGAGAGAGATGGGCAAAAATGTCTCTAATTAAGTGAATACTGAAAACAGACACAGTGACAGATGTATATTCCTAAATGAGAGAGAGAGAGAGAGAGAGAGAGAGAGAGAGAGAGAGAGAGAGAGAGAGAGAGAGAGAGAGAGAGAGAGAGAGAGAGAGAGAGAGAGAGAGTGTCAAGTATGTTTAAGGGAATAGAGAAAAAATAAAGATAAATTAAACAGTAAAGTATTTATAGTGACAAAAGAAAATAAAGAAAGG
Organism: Eriocheir sinensis; assembly: GCF_024679095.1. NCBI lineage: Eukaryota > Metazoa > Arthropoda > Malacostraca > Decapoda > Varunidae > Eriocheir > Eriocheir sinensis. Next base: position 5,799,055 of record NC_066557.1, read on the forward strand.
GGAGACGGAGGGGACGAAGATGAATAGGAGTTATGGAAAGGAAAATGTTGAAGCGAAGGGAATGTTTAAAAAGAAGAATAAACAGAAAGGACTCCGATAAAGGAAGGGCAAGGAACGAAGGAGAGAAGGAAAGAGAGAAAGAAAAAGAAATGAAGAAGAAAGTGAAAGGAAGGAAGACGCAAATGAAAGAAGGAGTGAATGAAATAAGAATGAAAAGAAAAAAAAGCAGGGAAAGGGAGGAAGGAGAGGAAGAAAATAAACAAGCCAACAAACAGATTACCGAAATAAGGAAGAAGGGAAGCGCAATTAATGTAAAAAAAAAAAAGAAGAAATTGAGAAAGAAAAATTATATGAAAAGAAAAACTGCAATTAGAAACCTTTCACATAATTACACACACACACACACACACACACACACACACACACACACTTGAGATATTTTCCAGGAACAATTAACGCCAAGTAACCCTCGCTCCGTTTTCTTTTCCATTTAGCAAAGAAAACGGCGAGCGAGGAAAAGAAAACGAGGAGAAGGATTAAATGGAGTACTTTGTTAAATGGAACCTCCTTGTGCCATGACGAGGAGTAAGAGAGAGAGAGAGAGAGAGAGCACAGTGACCTCAATATAGACCATCATATTTTACAAACTCTCTCTCTCTCTCGGAATAAAATAGAAATAGAGAGCGACAATATAGGAGAGGAAGGAAGGGTGACAAATAGCTGGAGGAAACGAAGAGGGAATAAAGGGAAAGAGGAATAAAAAGAAGGAGAAGGAGAATAAGGGAGGAAGGAAAGGGAAGAGAGGAAGGGGAAGAAAACAGAGAAGCGGAGAGAAGCGAAGTAGCAGAAAGAGAAACGAAAGATTTGGAGAGGAAACCAGAATGTGGGAGATGGAGAGAATTGGAGGAAAGGAAAGGGAGAATAGGAAACACAGAGAGAGGGTGAGAATGAATGAAGGGATAGACAAGAGGAATGAAAGAGTATAAAAGGGAGAATAAAAAAGAGAAGGCGGTTAGGGAGGAAGAGGAGAGGGAGATAAGGAAGAAAAGAGTGAAGGAGAAAGGGAATGGAGGAAGAGAAAAAAAGTTAGGGAGAGAGGGAGAGAAGAGAAAGAAAAACATAAAAAACTAAACGATAGGAAGTAAGAAGAGAAGGAAGGTAAATAGATGAGACAGGAAAGAGGGAGAGGAGGAGGAGGAGGAAGGGAGAGACAGAAGCAGGGAGAGAGAGAGAGAGAGAGAGGTAAAAGAAATGAGTACAAGGATAGAGGAGGAAGGAAGGGAAGTAGAGAGAGAAGAAGAAACAACAGAACTGATACACAGGAAGGAAGGAGGAAGAGAGAAACTAAGAGGGAGGAATTAGGAAGGAAAGAAGGAAGGAAGAAGAAAGAAAGAAAAAAGAAAGAAAGGCCGAAAAGAAGAAAGAAAAAGAAAGGAAAAAGCCAGGAAGAAAGAGAAAGGGCAGAAAAGAATGAAACGGAAAGAACACAAGGAGAGAAGAAAAGGTAACAGAACTGATGGACAAGAATAAAGGAAGGAAGAGAAATAAAGAAAGGAAGAAGAGAGGGAGAGAGAAAGGACGGAGGAGGAGGAGGGGGACGAGGAAGAGCACAAAGAAGGAAGGGAAGAGGAAGAAGAGGTGAAAGAGAAGAAAGGAAGGAAGAAAAAGTTGGAAAAGAGAGAAGAGAAGGAGAGAGAGGGAGGAATAGAGGAGGAGGAGAAGGGTGGGAATAAAAAAAGGAGGAGAAAGAGGAACGAATGAAAGAGGATGAAGAGAAGACAGACAGGAAAGATGGAGAGAAATAGAGGGAAGCAGGAGGAAAAGGATAAGGAAGGAAGGAAGGAATGGAGTAGGAGGAGGAGGAAGGGGACGAGGAAAAGCACAAAGAAGGAAGGGAAGAGGAGAAGGAGATGAAAGAGGAACGAATGAAAGAGGATGAAGAGAAGACAGGTGGGAAAGAGGAAGAGAGAGTGAAGGAGGAGGAAAAGGAGAAGGAAGGAAGGGAGGAATGGAGTTGTAGTAGTAGTAGTAGTAGTAGGAGGAGGAGGAGGAGGAGGAAATGCGAGGTCAGGAATTCATAGTGTGGAAGCAGAATTGGTGGAGCCGTTACCTGACTCTCGATTAAAAGTCCAATCAACACCTGCTCTTACCTGGCCTAACCGCACCTGGAGGCTGACTTAGTGCTCTCTGCCTCACCTCTTGATTGGAAAGATTACGAAGGGAAAGCAGGAAGGAAAGAATGGAGGGTGGAGGTGAGAAATGCCGGAGAGAAAATGAGTAGTGGTTAGCAAAGGGAGTAGATGGAAAAGTTAGGAAAATAGAACAAGAGAGAAGGATGGATAAAAAGATGGATTGAATAGGATGATCGTAAAGAGTAGGGTAAAGAGGAGTAAAAGAAAAAGGTGATCAGAAAAGAAAGGAGATTAGAAGGCTGGGATGAGAGGAAGGGAGAGATAGATTAGAGAAAAAGACGGATTGCTTAGACTGATTGGAAATACATTGGTAAGAAAAAAGAAAGTAAAGGGAAGATGTGTATAGAAAAAAAAGGTGATTAGGAAAGAAAGGAGATTAGAAGGTTAGGATAAGAGGAAGGGAGAGAAAGATTAGAGAAAAAGACGGATAGCTTAGACTGATTGGAAATACATCGGTAAGAAAAAAGAAAGTAAAGGAAAGATGTGTATAGGAAAAAAGGTGATTAGGAAAGAAAGGAGATTAGAAGGAAGGAAGAAAAAGATTAGAGAAAAAGACGGATTGCTTAAACTGACTGGAAATACATCGGTAAGAAAAAAGAAAGTAAAGAAAAGAAGTATATTGAAAACAAAGGTGATTAGGGAAGAAAGGAGATGAAAATGGAAAGTTGGAAGTTGGAAAGTTTCGTTTAATCGGCGCAACATCTGTGGTCATAAGATGAAAATGGAGAGAAATGGAAGAGGAAGAGATGGATTGGGTTGAGAGATTAGAAAGACGATGTTAGAAAGAGCAATGTTAAAAGGGAAACAGTGAAAAGAATAAAAAAGATGATTAGGAAACAAAAATTAATAGGAGGGGAGTGAAATTAAAAAGAAAACGATGGACTGGAGGGCATGATTGGGAACAGAGAAAGTAATGCGCAAGAAAAAAGCAAGGTTAAAAAAAATAGGAAAGGTAGAATAAATGTGATTAATGGTGACCAGAAATAAGGTAAGGAGACATAAAATAGAAATAAGCAGGAGGACGAAGGTAAAAGGAAGAAGAGAGAGAAAAATGATGAGTAGGAAAGAAAGATTAAAAGTTTAGGATTTTAGGCAGAAGACAGGTAAGTTAGGTAACGAAAGATTAGGAAGACACATGAAAATAAGAAACACAGAGAGAAGGTGAGAATGAAGGAAGGAATAGACAAGAGGAATCAAAGAGTATAAAAGGGAAAAAGAAAAAGAGAAGGGGGTTAGGGAGGAAGAGGAAAGGGAGATAGGAAGAAAAAGAGTGAAGGAGAAAGGGAATGAAGGAAGAGAGAAAAAAAAAGTCAGGGAGAGAAGGAGTGTAGAGAAATAAAAAAATAAAAAATAAACGATAGGAAGTAAGAAGAGAAAGAAGGAAAAGAGAAAGAGAAAAACAGGGAATAATGGTATGAAAGGTAGATGAAAGGAAGAAAAAAAGAGGACTAAGTAAAAAAAATAAAGATTAAAAACTAGGAAAGGTAAACAACAGGTGAATAAGTTGACCAGAAATAAGATAACAAATGATAATAAGAGACATAAGGAAAAGAAGACAAGAAGAAGAAAGGAAAGAAAAGGAAGAAAGGTGATCAGAAAAGAAAGAATATAAGATGACAAGATGATTCAGGCAACTATACTAAAAAAACAAGGTAGGGAAACATCTGGAAAGACACAGGTAAGGGAAGAGGAAGACGGCACGAGAGGGAGAGAGTGAGGTGAAGGGAAGGAGGTGAGGGATTAAGGGAGATAGTCTACAAGGGAGAGGAAAGTGGCCGAGGAGAGAATTTGTATTTACTTTTATTTGTGCGAGAGAAAACTAAGAAATATAAGGTCTTCTAAAATGGATCGTGTTGGTATATACAGGTGGGTAGGGAGATGGGTGGATAGGTCAGTGGAGAGGTAAGTAGGGAGGAAAAAAGGTACGGAGATGGATAAGTGGATAACGTGAAGAAAGGGTGGGAAAAAGTGTGTGTGTGTGTGTGTGTGTGTGTGTGTGTGTGTATGTAGGAGGGAAAATATGTACAGCCATAGAATATATCTGTGTGTGTGTGTGTGTGTGTGTGTGTGTGTGTGTGTGTGTGTGTGTGTGTGTGTGTGTGTGTGTGTGCGTGCAGGGGTTGTAATATCGGGGTTCTCTTGTCGTCTATGAGCAATGAGTGTGATTTGCTTCTTGTCATTCCTGTTCTTGCTTATTTCTCCTTATTTTTGTGTCTGTTTTATTCTGTTTTATTGTGCTTGTGTGTGTATGTGTGTGTGTGTGTGTGTGTGTGTGTGTGTGTGTGTGTGTGTGTGTGTGTGTGTGTGTGTGTGTGAGTCTCTCTCTCTCTCTCTCTCTCTCTCTCTCTCTTCTCTCTGTTCTCTAATAATTATAATTTTATTGATGTTAATAATAATGATAATAATAATAATAATAATAATAATAATAATAATAATAATAATAGATAACACTACCAATACGTATCTTGATTTCTTTACTACGTAATAATAATAATTACTACTACTACTACTACTACTACTACTACTAATAATAATAATAATAATAATAATAATAATAATAATAATAATAATAATAATAATGATACTGCTATAACTACTACTACTACTACTAATAATAATAATACTAATACTAATACTAATACTAATACTACTACTACTACTACTACTACTACTAATAATAATAATAATAATAATAATAGTTTTGAGTCGGTAGTCGGTATTTTTCAGCTATTTCATGACAGGTATATTTTCCCTTTCTCCTGGACGGCTCAGCGTACTCACTAATTACCTTCCTTAATTACCTTCTGGCCCAGGTGAAACGCGCCCCGTGCGATTCTCTCTCTCTCTCTCTCTCACTGGTCCTCGCATTTTTTTATTTCAAGTGGCCACGAGTATTTTGCTCTTTGTTCTATTAATGAATAGATAATTAAATATGGTAATTAATTGATTGATTGAGAGACACAAGCAGACAGACAGAGAGGTAGACAGACGGACGGAGGCGGTGGCTGAGTGGTTATCGTGCCGGCCCCGCTTCCAATCGGACGTGGGTTAGCGTCGTTACTGCCGCTACAAGCTGGGATTTTTCAGTCATCGCCGAGTGGCCTAAGACTGCCCACATGCTGTCCCCAAGACCACCTATCAACCCGGACTCTAGCTTTTCTCTCCAAAGAGAGGCTCAAAGACGAGGTCCTGGGGGGCAGCATGAGCCAAGCAAGATGGCGCCACTATAAACACTTGTCTGCTTCATAAAACTGGGGCCGACAATCAGGCCCTATCAAGAAATCATACAGGCGCCACAGGCAGAACGTAAAAAAAAAGACAGTCTAGAGACGACTTGCAGGACGAGTATGCCAGAGACAGATTTTGGGGATGGAGGCGGGGAGGGGGGGGGGAAAGTGAAATAGGTATTTTTTTTATATCTATTTTACGTTTCAGCCTATGTCCCCGGTAGGCTTTCTTCCGCCTAGTGGTCGGCCCCAGCCTGTATGGCGCAGGCAAGTGTTTATAGTGGCCCCATATTCCTTGGCTCAAGCTGACCCGAGGAGCTCATCTTTGATCCTCTTTAGAGAGAGAATCTATAGTCCGGGTTGATAGGTGATCTTCAGGACAGAAAGTGGGCAGTCTTAGGCCACTTGGCGGTAACTGAAAAATCCCAGCTGTGGCAGCGGGCGAGTCCACTTGGACGCGGCGCCCGCACGCTAAACACTAAGCCACAGCGCACCGGTTGGTAGGTATAGGAGAGAGAGAGAGAGAGAGAGAGAGAGAGAGAGAGAGAAAGGCATGGCCGGCATCATTGGGAGGGACAGCATATAAATCTTCTTTGGGAATGTTAATTGGCCGGCACTCCATTAATTTAACTCCTGTTGGGATGATTTTTCCATTCCCTTACTTTACTTTCACTTAATTTCCTGCCCTTCCATTCACTTTACCTCCGTTCCCTTTCCATTCCCTTCCCTCCTTTCAATTTACCTCCCTTCCCTTTCCATTCCCTTCCCTCCTTTCAATTTACCTCCGTTCCCTTTCCATTCCCTTCCCTCCTTTCAATTTACCTCCCTTCCCTTTCCATTCCCTTCCTCCCTTTCAATTTACCTCCCTTCCCTTTCCATTCCCTTCCCCCCTTTCAATTTTCTTCCCTTTCCTTTCCATTCCCTTCCCCCCTTTCAATTTTCCTCCCTTTCTTTTCCATTCCCTTACCCCCTTTCATTTTACCTCCCTTCCCTTTCCGTCATTTTCCCTCCCTTCGCTTCCCTCCCTTTACTTTCATTAATTTTCCTGACCTTTCATTCATTGTAACTCCCTTCCCTCACTATACATCCCATTCCCTCCCTTTCCTTTCTGCAACAGCCCTCCCTTCTTTTCCTTTTCCTTTTCATCTGTACCCATCCCTTCCCTGTCGTTTACTTCCTTTCCTTTCCCTTCTATTCCATTCCATTTACTTTCCCTACCTTCCTTTCCTTTCTTTTATTTCCATTTTACCTCCTACCTTTCCATTCGATCTCCCTCCCTTTCTCTCCCTTTACATGCCCTTTCCTCACTTTCCTTTATTCAACTTCCTTCCCTTCCTTTCCCTTTCATTGTTTTCCATTTCCTTCCCTTCCCATCCACTCAGTTTATCTCTCATTCTTTCCCTCTCTTTATTTCCATTCAATTGTCCTCCCATCCCCTCCCTCTCCATTCCCTTCCCTTCATTTCCTTTATTCAATTTCTTTTCTTTTTCTTCCCTTCCATTTCCCTCCCCTTCCATTCATTCAGTTCCCCTTCCATCCCTTCCCTCACAATATTTCCAACTACTCTCATCCCCTTCCCTTCACACTCTCTCCCTTCGTTTCTCTTAAGTCTCTCTCTCTTCCCTTCCTTGTCATTATTTGCATTTAATTTCAGGCCCCTTCATTCAATTTATCACCGTTCCCTCCCCTTCATTTCCCTTCTCTTCTCTTCCATTCCCATTCATTTTATTTCCCTCCCTTTCCTTTCATTCATTTCCCTTAACTTCCTTTCCGTTCAGTTTCCCTCCCTTCACATCGCTCTCTTTAACCCTTACTTCCCTTCCATTGAACTTTCCTTCCTTACCTTCTATTCAATTTCCCTTCCTTCCCTCCCTTTATCTCCATTCAACTTTCCCTCCTTTCCTTTCTATTCAGTTTTCTTCTCTTCCCTTCCCTTCCCTTCTCATCCCATGTCCCGTCCCTCGCCTCCCCTACCCTTATTTATGCATTGTTTATTTATTGATGTTTTGACTGATTTATCCCCGTCGTTGAGAGCGGCGTGACGTGAGTGGCTGGACGGGGCCTCGTGAGCGGCGGTGAGCGGCTAATGTATGTGACACCTTGTAGCCGAGGGGTTAATGCTCCGACTGGCGAAGTGGTGGTGGTGGGGGTAGGGGGGGATGTAGTGTGTGTGTGTGTGTGTGTGTGTGTGTGTGTGTGTGTGTGTGTGTGTGTATGGTGATAGAAGTAAAATGATCAACGTTTCATTCGGTAATTGCAACAGACAGGCTGAAAACATACAAGCTACAGGCAGATCAATCCTTGTATACAGAAAATTAATAGAAAAATGACAAAACAAGAAGCGAAAAGAGGGTTCGTGTCTGATGGGGCTAATCATTATGTGGGAAGGGCGGGCTTTGGAGCTATGAATTGGGGTGCGGTGGGGTGGTGCCGAGGCAGGGGAGCTTCGTCGGGTTGTGAGTGTGAGTGAGGGGCGGAAATACGTGAACACACACACACACACACACACACACACACACACACGAATGGACTAGTAATTTTGTGATAATGTAGGTGATAATGACAATAATAATAATAATAATAATAATAATAATAATAATAATAATAATAATAATAATAATAATAATAATAGTAACTGGCGATAAAACTAAAATATAAGGGCGCGATGTTTTTGTTTTGTTTTTCTGCTCGTTTCCGAGTGTGATAAATAACAATACAATAACAATGATAACAATTGATGGCTTATTCAGAGTTGGCGGCGACGGGATTAAACTCTGAAATTGTAAAAATATGACGGTGAAAACAATGAAAATATGGTGGTGAAAATAGTGTAAATAAATAAAAACAAATAAAACTAATGTAAATATGGTGAAAAAAATAGTGTAAATAAATAAAAAATAATGTAAATAGGATATAATAAAAAAAACAATAATAAAAATAATGAATAAATACAGCGATGATAATTATGTAAATCGTGTATGATAAAAAAACAGAAATAATAATAATGAATAAGTATAATAATAAAAAAAATAATGACAATGATGAGAGAAAATAAACAAAGGAAAGACGGAAATCAACCAACAAATTACAATAGTGTGTGTGTGTTTGTGTGTGTGTGCGTGTGTGTGTGTGTGTGTGCGTGTGTGTGCGCGTGATGGTCATATGTTCAGAGAGGCGTTGATAAGCTTCGCCATGGAGGGACCGCGTTAAGTCTGTTTTGTGTGTTTGTTTGTTTGTTTGTGTGGGTGTTTGAGTATGTTTGTTTGTGTGTTCGTTTGTTTGTGACTTGTGTGTGTGTGTGTGTGTGTGTGTGTGTGTGTGTGTGTGTGTGTGTGTGTATATGAGTGAGTATGTAAAGAGTTTTTGTATTGGTTCGTGTGTGTCTTGTGTGTGTGTGTGTGTGTGTGTGTGTGTGTGTGTATGCATGTGTAAATATCCGCGTCATTGTATACGTAAGTTAACGCATGTATGTATGTATATATGTATGTGTGTAAATTTATGTTTGTGCGTCCGTGTGTGTGTTTGTGTGTGTGTAGCATAATCAAGGAACACTTAATTAAGAGATCACCTGTTGCTCCCAGTCCCAGGTGACGCCGGTGGGTTAATTAGCATCTAAATTTGTAAACATGGCCTGATCTTGCAATTATATTTAGTTTAATCACCCCTCGTTTGCCTTCACGGAGAGGCTGCAAGGGAAGGAAGTAGTAGTAGTAGTAGTAGTAGTAGTAGGTAGTCTTTAATGTATATCTGTATTTATAAATCCTCTGATCTTGTTTTCAAATATAATATAATCTCCCTTTATTTACCTGATTTGAGATGGAGGAAGTAAAGGAAAGATTGAGGAAGGAGGAGGAAGAGGAGTGGATGAAGTTAATTAAAGGAAGAGGAGGAGAAAAGAGAGAAAAATCGGATAAATGGTTAGAATGAGTAGAAAAGAAAAAGATGTTTGACGTGGAGAAAAAAAGAAGAGGTTCAGTTAGACGAAGAATGAGGAGGAGGAGACATGACGAAATATTTGGGAAGCGGAAGAGGTGGAGGAAGTGGAAACCAAAGAGGAGAGATTAATGAAAAAAGTTTAAGGAAGAAAAGACAGATGGAGAAAATGGTGGATGGAGAGGAGAAAGAGGTGGATGGAGGAGACAAAGGAGGAGGAAAGAGGAAAGAAGAGAAAAAGTGAAATTGAGGAGGTGGAGGAGAGAGAGAGAGAGAGAGAGAGAGAGAGAGAGAGAGAGAGAGAGAGAGAGAGAGAGCAATTTATCTCTTTCGTTTCCCGCGTAAATTGTGTGTATGTGTGTGTGTGTGTGTGTGTGTGTGTGTGTGTCTGTCTGCTTGTCTGTCTCTCTCTCTCTCTCTCTCTCTCACCCACACTCACACCCACACCGCAATACTTACTAAGACAAAACGTTATCTCCTTCAGATTCCTAATTAACGTTCTATTTTTAAAAGAAGCCTCTGAGAAACTTTACGTAATCCTCGAAGAAAAAAATATCCCTCATTATGTCATGTTTAAAAGCCACCATAATATTTTCCTCTTCGTCTTTTGTGGGGCGGCTATTGAGTCCCTTGGTCGGCGGGGTAATAAACACACTATGAGAGAGAGAGAGAGAGAGAGAGAGAGAGAGAGAGAGAGAGAGAGATTGATGGATGTATTTCTACTCAAGGAAGGCTCGCTGAATCAGAAATATAAGAGAGAGAGATTCTGACGGATCATCTTATATTCAATCTTGTTATTTTTACGTCTTTTTCTTTACTTTTTCTCGTTTGTTTTTTTCCATTTTATAATTCTATCAGTACTGTCTTCAATTTTTCTTTTTTTGTGTGTGTTTGTGTGTGTGTGTGTGTGTGTGTGTGTGTGTGTGTGTGTGTGTGTGTGTTCTCTTTTTTCTGTATATCTTTCAGGTATGCAAATTGAGTTTTCTTCCATAACTGACTTGCAATGATGAAGAATATTTAAGGATTTTTTTAGTTGACATAAAAAGAATCAATGGATGGGCAAAAGGAAGAGAAAAAAAAACTAACAAAAAACACAAACATAAACACAAAAATATATATATACAAAAAAAAACATGAAAACTACAGTGACACACAAACTCAAACTAAACTTGATACAATAAATACTTTGAACTCTATTTTCTTCTTTGTTCGTTTAGATTTCTTTTATTCGTTTCTTTTCCTTTCAATCGATTAATCTTTTTTTATGGTCTTAGGAGTACAATGGTGTGTGTGTGTGTGTGTGTGTGTGTGTGTGTGTGTGTGTGTGTGTGTGTGTGTGTGTGTGTGTGTGTGTGTGTGTGTCCCTGGTTGTTTGTTTACATATTTTTATCAATTTTAGTTTGTTTGTATATCTATCTATTTATTATTCTTTGTGTTTACGAGTGTTTTTTTGTTTGTCTTTGTGTCTCTCAATTTTGTCTCTTTCTGTCATTTTGTTTTCTTGCATTCATTGTCAATATAACCATCCGTCTCTTTGATTTGATTTTCGTGTGACTTTTCTGTCTCTGTGTCTCTATGTCTCTATCTATGTCTCCTTCCCTGTTTTTGTGTACTAATCTATCTGTCTAACCGTCTTTTTCTCCGTCTCTCTTCAAATAGTATTCCATTTTCTATCAACACAAAAGGGACACTATGTTTTCTTTTCATATCCCCACAACAGAGAAAACGATCGATCCCAGAGATGGATTACTATTATCAAAGCTATATTTTAACTATTACTTCTCTTAATGGTATGGTTGCCGCTGTTGTCTCCTGTTTTCAATGACACAAAGGCGCCAACTCACGTCCCGTTTTCTCTTTCACTCCCGCCCACAGAAAAAGCGGACGAGCGGCGGAGAGAAAGAAAACGCACCGCAGCCTCCATTCATCCAAGGGGAGACTCGTCCAGTGAAAGGTAGAATGATATCGATGAAATGAAATCCATATGTGTTTGATATCTCTCTCTCTCTCTCTCTCTCTCTCTCTCTCTCTCTCTCTCTCTCTCTCTCTCTCTCTCTCTCTCTCTCTCTCTCTCTCTCTCTGTTATTCATTCTTGCAGCCGAGGACTTACTCTACTGTTTTTTTTAAAGTTTTTATTTACTTTTGCCCATGAGCTGCTTCCATTACTGAAAAAAAAAACCTACCTTGCTATCTATCGGTCTATCTATCTATCTATCTCACGTTTTATCTACTTTTCTTTCGGTCTGCATATCTCCATTTATATTTGTCAATGTGTTTATCTATCAATCAGCCTATATGTATCTGTTAATATATGCATTTATCTATCGACATCTGTATTTATCTATCTATATTATTATTTCTACCTGTATTTATTTGTATCTCTATGTCTATTTGCTCTGTATGTCCTTACCTATCTCTCTATCTTCCTGTCTATTTATCTATCTATATATTACTTTATCGGTTAGTTTATCTTTGTATCTTTATATCTATCCATCTATCCAAAATTACACTGTTCTCAGCATCGAATTTTATCTTATTACAACTCATAAATTTACCACTTTTTTTTTTTTTTGGCGGGTTATTGACTTGTGGCGTTCATGAATAAAACAGGAACAGTTGCCTCGTGAGCTGAGTTAATTATATGGACCAAACACTCTAATCACACACCTGTTAATTAGCGAGGGGAGGGAGGGACAGGTGAGTTTGTGTGTGTGTGTGTGTGTGTGTGTGTGTGTGTGTGTGCGTGGGTGTTGTGTGTGTTTAACTTTTTTGTGCGGGGGTTGCGTGTGGGTGTAAGAGAGAGAGAGAGAGAGAGAGAGAGAGAGAGAGAGAGAGAGAGAGAGAGAGGCATCTATATCGTTCTTTTGTTTTCTTTCTCTCCTTATTTTTTTTCTTTCCCAACCATTCTTTTCATATATTTTTTCAAATATTTCATTCAGTTTCTCTTCTTCCTATTGTTTTCATTTTATAATTTCCTTTTATTAACTTTTTTTTTATTCCATGTCTTTATCTAATTACTTTTTTCTATTATCTTTTTTCTTTATCTGTAAATCTATTTTTCTTCCTTCCTTTCTACTTCACTTCCTTCCTTCCTTCTTTAATTTCATGCTGGATTGTTTTTTTTCTTCTTTTTTCCCTTCCTTCCATCTTTAGTTTTTATCCTCCCCCTTCCTTCCATCATAAACTTTTTTATTTTATCTTTTTCTCTTCTTTCTTTTTCATTTAATTTATCTTTTATTTGCTTTTAATTACACGTCTATTAACTGATTAATCCCTTTATTGACACTGTTATTACCTGGGCAGTAATTGCAGCTGCGGTTGACAGGTGTGGGGTAATTAGCGGTGCTTCACGTGAGGTCTCTACTTTGATCGTGTTCCCACCTGGCCTGCTTTAAAAGGAGGACGAGGGAAGGAGGAAGAAACATGGAGGCACGGAAGAGCAGGCAACACTAACTTAGGGTCGTATTATGAGACATTTCGCCGCCCCAAAAACACATATATGACAAGGCTTTCGTAGGAGTTGTGGGCATTTCCAGGGGTAGTTTTATGACCCTGGTGGTAGTTTGACCCTTCCTCTGTACCATGAACCTGAAGAAACAACTATTTGACAAGGCTTTCGTAGGAGTTGTGGGCATTTCCAGGAGTAGTTTTATGACCCTGGTGGTAGTTTGACCCTTCCTCTGTACCATGAACCTGAAGAAACAACTATTTGACAAGGCTTTCGTAGGAGTTGTGGGCATTTCCAGGAGTAGTTTTATGACCCTGGTGGTAGTTTGACCCTTCCTCTGTACCATGAACCTGAAGAAACAACTATTTGACAAGGCTTTCGTAGGAGTTGTGGGCATTTCCAGGGGTAGTTTTATGACCCTGGCGGTAGTTTGACCCTTCCTCTGTACCATGAACCTGAAGAAACAACTATTTGACAAGGCTTTCGTAGGAGTTGTGGGCATTTCCAGGAGTAGTTTTATGACCCTGGTGGTAGTTTCATCCTTCCTCTGTACCCGGAGCATAAAAAAACACTCGTTAGAACCTGATTGCTCCCCCCTTTGACCCTTAGATATAGCTGGTGTGAGAAGGCAAAGTGTCTTGTAATACCAGCCTTAAATGTCTCTTGGGTCATAATCAGGCTTCTCGCTATGGTGATGTAAGCTCGTATTCCCAGACGCGTTCGGCTCTCAGAACAAATGTTTACAAAGGCTACAAAAGAGATAATCGGATTCTGATGGGTATTTTTCACGTTCATGGCGCAGAGGCAATGTCAAACTACCCCTAGACTCATGAAACTAGCCTTGGAAATAACCACAACCTCTTTGAAAGCTTCGTCAAATGAGGGCGTGTTAGGTACGAAATGGTAAAGAATACTAACTTTTTTTTTTTTTTGGGGGGGGGGGTCAGGCGTGTCAGTGACCTCCTGAACAAGCCGAAGCATTTTCTGAGCGCCCGCACGAGTTGTTCTTCCACGTTGTCACATTACCCCTGGACGCCTGCACCCGCTGACTGGAACATGCGGGCTTTTCTTTGTTTTAAATTATGCGGGCTTTTTTTTTATTTATCGCGAGCTTTTTTGTTTATATTGATCATGGGCTTTTTTATTTTAATTACGCGGACTTTTGGTTTTATTTTTGCGGGCTTTTTTTTACTAATGTGGGCTTTTTGTTTGTATTTATTTTTACCCTTGAGTCCCTTCCTTTGCTAAAAATAAAAGGGCTAAGAAGACCTTCGTGAGGAATCTTATCGGAGGCTTTCTGAAAGTCTGGGGATTAACGACCTCACCTTTCATACACGTCGTAGAAGATATCTAGTCAGTTGGTTAAGCAGGAGTTGTTATTCCTGAAACCGTGCTGGGTGCCGGAGGTATTATTTTTATCCTCTAGAAACTCAACAGAATCGTCTCTAATGATCATCTCGAGAATCTTACCCGCCGCTGACGTCAAACGATAAGCTTTTGCAAGACCGCGCTTGTGTCTGCCTTTTAAAATAGCGGTGTTACGTTCGCCTACCTCCAGTCTTCGGGGACGCTGTATTGACCGGCTATTGACTCTTCTAAGCGGCTTAAATATTTGCTGCTTGAGTTCTCTAGCGGCCTCCGTGATAAGTTGTCGGGTCCGGCTGATATAATCCTTTCGGGTGTATCACGGCTCCGATAACCACCCTTGTCATGCCGCCCGCTGGAGAAGGGTCGCGGGGACGTTCACAGCGGTAGGTATCTCTAGGTAAAGGAAGTTACATTTCTCTGCGTCTTGTATGTCTGTGTTTTTTCTCTCTCTTCTACGCTAGGAAGCAGCTCAAAGGCAAAAACAAAGTGAGAGAAAAAAAGCC
>NC_066557.1:5821225-5833725 GCF_024679095.1 Eriocheir sinensis
TCACATTTTGCTGAAGTTGATTTTTCCTTTATATATCACCTCCAGTTATTTCTTCGTTCATATCTCCCTCAAGTTGATTTTTCCTTTATATATCACCTCCAGTTATTTCTTCGTTCATATTTCCCTTAAGTTGATTTTTCCTTTATATATCACCTCCAGTTATTTCTTCGTTCATATTTCCCTTAAGTTGATTTTTCGCTAACACCTCGCTCAAGTTCATTTTTTCTTTATATTTCGTTTAAGTTAATTTTCCGTTCTTAAGTTCATTTATCGTTCACAATTCGCCTAAGTAAATTTTTCGTTCACATTGCGTTCAAGTTCATTTTTAGATCACATTTCCCTCGTTAATTCTTAGTTCACATTTCGATCAAGCTAATATTTCGGCTACAATTCATCCAAGTTAATTTTTGTTCACATTTCGCGTGCTAATTTTCAGTTCACATTTTGCACAAGTTAAAATTTTGTTCACAGATCGCTCAAGTTAAAATTTTTGTTCACAATTCACCCAGTTATTTTTCGTTCACATCCCGCATGATATTTTTCCGTTCACATTTCTCGTAAGTTAATATTTCATCCACCTTTCGCTGAAGTTAATATTCCGTTCACTTTTCACTAAGTTAATTTCTCCTTTATATTTCGGCCAAGTTCTTCCTCCATTCGTTACCTCGCGTGATCTCCCAACCTTTCCTTATCTACTATCTTCCCTTCCTTCCCCTCTCACCTCCTCCTCCTCCTCCTCCTCCTCTTTACCACGTCTTCTCTCTCCTCGTCTCACTTTTATATTCTTTACACCTCTTTTTTATTAATTATTTGTGTTGTTATTATTTACCAAGAGTTAGCTACCAAACATTTTCTCTCTCTCTCTCTCTCTCTCTCTCTCTCTCTCTCTCTCTCTCTCTCTCTCTCTCTCTCTCTCTCTCTACTCTCTTTTCATATTAACTATTCTTGCTATTATCATTATTTACCTAAGTTCAGTAGCCATCCATTTCGTCCTTGTTCTGCTATGTCAAATCCTTCCTGTCCCCTTCACACTCCCATTCTTTCCTTCCTTTCCATATTGAGTATTTGTGTTGCTATTTCTATTACTATTATTCGTGCTATTATTATTATTTACCAAAGTTCAATAGCCATCCATTTCGTACTTGTTCTGCCATGTCAAATCCTCCTAGTCCCCTTCACACTCCCATTCTTTACTTTCTTTTCATAGTATGTGTTTGTGTTGCGATTTCTATTATTATTTACCTGAGCTCCATCGCCGTTCACTCCGTCCTTGTTCCGCCGTGTCGAATCAGTGAGAGCGAGGCGCCGACTAACGGAATGAATAGCAATAATGAATGACTGATGGACGAGCCTCACCCCAGCACTCTGACACCCTTACTGATCTCCCTCGCCCCTGACCCCCCACCCCCCACCCCCCCTGTATTATTCCCCCTTTGAAGCCTTAGTGTGTTTCTGTGTTTGTAGTCCGTATCTCCCTTTGTTGTTTTCTGTTGTGATTTATATATGTGTTTTGACGTTTATTTTGCTTTGTTTTGTTTTATTTTTTGGTCTTTGATTTGTATCGTTTCTTATATTTGTTTTTATGCATTTTTTTGTCCTTTTTTTGGTCTATTTTTTTTTTTTTGTTTGTTTTTAGCTTTTTGTTTAGTTAATTTTGTTTTGTGTTTTTTTTTCTCTTGTTTGTGCTATCGTGTTCTGTAATTGCCTTTTCTTTGTTGTTTGTTTTTCCCTTTGTTGGTTTTCTGTCGTGTTTTATACTTCGTTTGTTTTATTTTGCTTTACGTTTTTTTTCCCCATATTTGGTCTATCGTTTTCTATAATTTTTTTTTTATTGTTTGTTTTCCCCCTGTGTAGGGTTTCTGTCGTGTTTTGTACTTGTTTTTTTTATTATTTGTGTATTGTTTTTTTTCTCTCAATTTGGTCTACCGTGTTCTATAATTTTTTTTATTTGTTTTCCCCTTTATTGGTTTTCTATCTTTTTTTAATCCTGGGTTTCTATTTCTGTATTATTTGTGTTTTTTTCTCTCTATTTGGTCTATTTACTCTACCTACTTGACTTTGATTTCTATTTTTTTTTTGTTTCTGTTTTGTGTTGTGATTTATAGTTGTGTCAGATTTGTTTGAAGCCCTTTTGTTTGCCTGTTGTTTGTTCATTTCCTTTTTTTTGCCCTTGTTTGTTCTCTGTCTTGCTTCGTTTGCTTCATTTCGTTTTTTTTTTTTTTGCCCTTTGTCGGTTTACTATCGCGCTTTACTTGGCTTTTATTTGTTTGTTTTGTCTTTATTTTGGTCCATCGCGTTACACTGTTGTTTGTTTTTGTTTATGACTTCTTGTGTTCTTTGTTTGGTCTCAATCTTGACTTATACCTTATCCCCTTTAATTGGTCTATCGCGCTTTATTCTCGGTTTTTATTCATGTTTTTTTAGACTTTTGTTTGGTTTTTATTGTTCTGTTTAATTGGTTTTAATTCGTGTTTTTTTTTTTTTAGTCTTTGGTTTCTGTCGTTTTTTTTTTTTATATTTGGTTTTTAGTATTATTTTAGCTTTTTGTTTGGTTTCTATCTTTTGCTATGTTTGTTTTTTAGTATTATTTTTTTACCTTTGTCGTTTCTCTGTCTTGCCTTATTTTTTTGTATTTTTTTAGCTATTTCTTTGGTTTCTGTCGTTTTCTATTTTATTTATTTTTTTGCTCCTTGATGGTTCTCTATCTTGCTTACTATTTATTTGTTTTTTTGTTTTGTTTTTACTTCTTAGCCTTTTGTTTGGTCTCTTTCGTGCTCTATACTTGGTTTTCAGTTTTGCATTTTCTGGCCCTTTGTTGGTTCTCAATTTTGATTTCCACTTGTTTTTTTTATTTCTGTTTTCTTAGTTATTTTTTGGGCTTGTGTCGTTCTCTATACTTGTTTTTTTAGTGTTTTTTTTTTCTTTTTTTAGTTCTCAATTTTGGTTTATATATTTTTTTGTTTGTTTTCTACGCTGTTTGTTTGGTGTCCCGTGCTTATATATATTTTTTTAATGTTTTTTTTTTATGGGAGTATTGCTTTCCCTATGTTGCTGTATGGTATTGCGGTGTTTAGGGGTAAGAGTTCTTTATTATTAAATTTACTGAAGGACTATTTTCGAATTATCGCCTATTATTGATATTACATTCATTTTATTTATTTTTTATCTCTTGTATTTGTGTAGATTTTCATATTTTTACGTTCTAGCAATTTCCACCTATTTTCTGTTATTTTATGAAGGTCATTTCTCTGTGAGTGTTTTGGTCTTTTCTTTCCATCTTTTTCTGGTCATTTTTATCAAGGTCACACAACCACATCTTTAGTTTTTTTTTTTGCCTTTTTTTAGTTTTCCATTTTGGTTTATATATTTTTGTTTTGTTTTGTTTTCTAAGCCGTTTGTTTGGTGTCTCGTCTTTACACTTTTTGTTTTTATATGATGTTGTTTTATGTATTTTTGGGGACCTTTTGCTTCGGTCTGTTTTGCTTTATTTTGTTTTATTTTTGGCCCTTGATTTGTATCGTTTCTTATATTTATTTTTTATACATTTCTTCACCCTTTTTTGGTCTTATTTTTACAGTTTTTATTTTTTTTTTAGCTCCTTGTTTAGTTCGTTTTGCTTCATGCTTTTTTTGTCTTATTTAGTCTATCGTGTTCTGTAATTAGTTTTTATTTGTTGTCCTGTCTTCCACATTTATCATTCTTTCCTTTCTCGCAATTTCTTCTTTATTGTATTCTGTTTTCTGCGTCGTATTCGATCTCTTCACTTTAACTTTATCATTTTTTTTCTTGTATGTCTTTTATTTATCTCGATTTTCTCTTTTTTTCCCTTTTCTTCATCATATTTTACTTAAGTAGTTTTTATTTATCATCCTTTTTTTATTTTTGTTTGTCATTCCCCATTCTAATTTCTATTTTATCTGCTTTCCTCCTATTCCCTCTGTTGTTTTCCAATTTTCTCCATTGTTTTTTTTTTTACCCTACCTTTTTTTTTTTTCGTTTATGATTATTTTATCTTGCCGCCTTAATATTTATCTACGTCACGCACTGCAGCTTCGGCGCGTTAAATGTTTTCACACACTCCACAAATTATTAATAAACTGTTCAATATATTCCCTGAACTCAGCGCTTTTATGTCGAGTTTTAATATCAAGTTTTATTATCAAGTTAAATGCCAAGCGGTTTTATGTCAAGTTAAGTAGTTCATTAATTTCTCCTCAACGGATTTATTACGATGTTTATGCGAAGCCGAAGGTGAGGTGTGAATCGTGTCTGGTTCGATGCTCTCATGATTCCTATAGCGGATTTCCAGAGGGTTTAGATTCTACATAGGTTGGTATTATAAGACACTCGCTTATTTCTAAAGGTCAAAGAGGGGGTCAGTCGGGTTCTAATGAGTGTTTCTTCAGGTTCATGGTACAGAAGACTGACACTACCACCAGGGTCATAAAACTACCCCTGGAAATGCCCACAACTCCTACGAAAGCCTTGTCAAATATGTGTTCTTGGGTGGCAATGTCTTGTATTTATTTTTATTTTTTTTTACGTCGCGGCCTATTGCGCCGGTAGGCATCTTCCCGGTGGGGCCTGATGGTCGGCCCACCCCGTTCTGGCGCAGGCGAGTGTTTATAGTGGCGCCATCTTGCACCCATCGAGGAGACCCATAGTCTCCTCGATGATTCCATATCGAGTTCAGTATTACGATAACACTTATACGAAGGGTTTATTATTTTGCGAAGTTGAAGGCGTGAGGTCTAAGGTGTGAAAGAGCTCCAGAAGATGATTTATTAAGGGTCTCATATCTATTTTTATTTTTATTTCTCTAGTGGTTTAATGTCAAGGTATAATTTTCTATGATATCCACATTTTTTTATTCGAAGTTTAAATTGTGAAATGTGAATAATATAAAAGTCGAGATATCAAGGTTCTCACATTTTCTTGACATCCACTAAAACGGTTTTGTGTCAGGGTTAAATGTTTAGTGATGTCGGCAATGTTTCTTTTTCTTTGTTGTTGTTCAAAGTTTCAAGTTTGAGAGATAAATGTTTTCTGAAAGAGGAGTTATCAAGATTCTCACATTTCGTTGATTTCTAAAGCGATTTTCCGTCAAGACAAAATGTTGAGTTATAACATTTTTTTGGGTTGTTGTTGTTCGAAATGTCAGGTGTGAGGTATAAATGTTTTCCAAAAGGCAGTGCATCAAGCTTTTCACATTTCATTGATTTCGTAAGTGATTTTCTGTCAACATAAAATGATCACTGGTTTCGTCTTTATACTTTTTTTTTTTTTTTTTTTTTTTTTTTTTTTGCTGTTGTCCGAAGTCTCCGGTTTGTAGAGTAAATAGTTTCTGAAAGACAATTTATCATGGGTTTCACATTTCCTGGTTTTCTAAAGGTGTTTTCTGTCAGGTTAATATGTTCAGTGGTATCGTCAGTGCTTATATCGAAGGTGAATTGTGAGGTGTGAATGGCTTCTAAGAAAGACGATATCACCATTTACACGTTTCCTCTCTTTCTAAAATGGAAGAAAGAAAGAAAAAAAGAGAGGAAGAGAGGAGGGACGAGAGTAAGGAAGGAAAGAAGGAAAGAAGGATGAACGAAAAGAAAAAAGGAAATAAAATAAAATAAAGGGAAAAGAAAGGAAGGACATGAACATACAAAAGAACGGAGGAACGAACGAACGGAGGAAATGAAAGGCAAAGAAAAGAAATGATAAGTGTTGTCATCCTTTTATTATTTTTTGTTGGTGGAAGTGTCAAGTGTGAGGAGCAAATATTTTCTGAACAACGATTTATCAAGGTTTTCATATTTTTTCAAGGAGGTTTCCTGTCAAGCTAAAATATTCAATGGTATCGGTTTTTTTTTCTTGTTCGAAGTTTCAAGTGATGTACACAAGGTTTTCCAAAAGACCATCTCTCAAGATTTTCACGATTCTTTGATTTCTAGAGCAGTGTTATGTTAGTTTCATCTTCTCTTTATGATTTTTTTTCTATGTTAATTTTTTTTCTAAGCACCAGCACATCATCACCACTGTAAAGGAACCCCGAGACGAATTACATATTTTACTTGTATTTCGTCCTTCTTTTGTTTTATTTATTTTCCATCTAGTTAGCTTGGTCGGAGATGACTACAACCCTTATTTTTTGTTCAAAGTTTAAATCGTGGTGTGAATTGCTTCCAGTGACGATATATAAAGATTTTCACGTTCCCTTGATGTCTGAAGCGGTTTTCTGAGAAGTTAGAATGTTCAGTAATATCTACAATCGATTTCTTTGGCAGTCTGAAGAGTTAAGTGCGATGTGTTTGCAGCTTATCAAATAGGTTTCTAGAAGAGTTTAATACCCTCATGAATTCTAAAGGCCGTGTACAAAGGATTCCAATTTCCCAGAGCCTCTTCAGTGAAACAGTAAGGCGTTTAATATCACTATAAATTCCCCGATGGATTCGTTTATGTAACGGCCGAGGTGGGACGTGTTGGGCTGCCTTGTATGGTGAAGTGTTGTAATATTGGCGCGATGAAGACTCTTGTGTTAAACTAGATTAATGAAACACACACACACACACACACACACACACACACACACACACACACACACACACACACACACACACGTCTCCCCTCATCCTATCTTTTTCCTTCCCTTCCCTTAATTCTCCCTTCCCTCCGACCTTCCCCTCTTCATCTAAACACACACACACACACACACACACACACACACACACACATACCACTCCGTGGCGCAATTGGTAGAGCGCTGCTCTGCCAGGCTTCACGGTCTGACAGGGCGGCGGTTCGAGCCCGCTCAGGCCGGATTCTTTCCTTTGACTAGGAGTGGTTACTGTCCCCCCTTGAGCAAGGGGGATGGGGTGTGTGGTGTGGGAGGTCCTGGCAGTACCCAGAGATCGACGATAATGAGCACTTGCTCACGTCGTGAGGGTACCTGCTGGCGAAAGTGAGTCCAGCTCGTGATCAGGCCGTGGTGAATTACACACACACACACACACACACACACACACACACACACACACACGAATACCCGCACGGACGAATACACACACACACACACACACACACACACACACACACACACACACACACACGAATACCCGCACGGACGAATACACACACACACACACACACACACACACACACACACACACACACACACACACACACACACACACACACACACACACACACACACACACACACACACACACACACACACACACACACACACACACACACACACACACACACACACACACACACGAACACACACACACACACACACACACACACACACACACACACACACACACACACACACACACACACACACACACACACACACACACAAATAAACACACTCACGAATACATACACGCACACACACATGCACGCACGCACACGGTAATAGGTACACATGCATGAATGCTAAAATGTGTACACAGTGTAAACATTATTAGCAACACACACACACACACACACACACACACACACACACACACACACACACACACACAGAAATAAGTACACATGCTTGAATACCTACATGTGTACAAAGTTTAGGCACAATTAGTAAAGCACACACACACACACACACACACACACACACACACACACAAGGAAACAATGGCCTTCATATCCCCAAAACTGAAAATTATGATTATTAATTTTGTTATAATTACCATATTATTTTTATCGTCATGATTATCATTATTACTAATATCGATATTCTTATTCTTATTCATATTGTAATTATTATTATTATTATTATTATTATTATTATTATTATTATTATTATTATTATTATTATTATTGTCATTTGTACTAGTTGTGGTAGTAATAATAGCTGTAGTAGTAGTAGTTGTAAGAGTAGTTGTTGTAGCGAAAGTAGCTGTAGTAGTAGTAGCTGTAGTAGTAGTAGTAATAGTAGTAGTGAAATTAGTTAGAGTAGTAGTAATAATACAAGTATTGGGTATTATTATTAATATTATTGTTATTATTATTATTATTATTATTATTATTATTATTATTAGTAGTAGTAGTAGTAGTAGTAGTAGTAGTAGTAGTAGTAGTAGTATTACTGAAAACAGTTATATTAGTCGTACCATTGTAGTAATACTAATAGTAGTAGTACTGGTAGTAGTAGTAGTAGTAGTAGTAGTAGTGATAGTGAAAATAGTAATAGTAGTAATACCATACTCGTAGTTGTAATACTAATAGTAGTAATACTAATAGTAGTAGTAAAAAGAGTAGTAGTAGTAGTAGTAGTAGTAGTAGGAGGAGGAGGAGGAGGAGGAGTATCAGTACATAACATCAGTAGCAGTTATAGTGGTAGCTTCATTATATGTTTATCATTGATCATAAGTGTGCCAGCATCACAACACAACACAGCATCACCATCTCCGCGCCTTACCTGCTTTCCCTCCCGCCAGGTAACGAGGCGGGCAGACAGGTGGACAGACGCAGGGGTGACGCTGGACGGCAGGGAGCACCTAGTAATGCAGCCAGTTACCGGTACCAGGTGTGTGTGTGTGTGTGTGTGTGTGTGTGTGTGTGTGTGTGGACAGGTGCGTTGGTTTAATTAAGTCTCCCTCGTCCAGGTAGACATCACACACCTCGCTCCAGGGTCAGTTTAACACCTTTTCCAGCACTTCCCTCAGAACACTCTGCGCCATATTCCTGTTTTCCCGTTAAGTGTCATTCCGTCACACGCAAGACCAACATTTCCGAACAGGTCACTAACTGCTTGCAAAACTATATCTCCGAGGTTCTTTTACTTATATATATAGCGCTTGACCCTTGACCTTACGTGGCAGGGAGAGGTCACATGAGGTCACTAGCAAAGTCAGGTGCGGCCAGGTGAAGGCAGGTTAGGTAAGGTAGCGCGAGAGACATATTCAACTCGAGCACTGGGGGAGGAGGAGCAGCGCGGCACACATCCTCTCGCCACTGAGTCTACAGCGACACTAAGCCTGACCCCTGCCTCACCCCCCCTATACCCCACCCCCCGAGAGAGAGAGAGAGAGAGAGAGAGAGAGAGAGAGAGAGAGAGAGAGAGAGAGAGAGTACTCAGCAGAATTCCATGAAAAAGTAGTTGAGTAATTTTGTAGGTAGAAAAGGATATGAAAGGTGAGAGAGAGAGAGAGAGAGAGAGAGAGAGAGAGAGAGAGAGAGAGAGAGAGAGAGAGTAGCAAAGAGGCTCAAAAGTCTTCCTAGTAAAAAAAAACTTAAATTTTACAGAATGAAAAGGAGATAAGATTTAAGATTGGATGGTGATGATGAGAGAGAGAGAGAGAGAGAGAGAGAGAGAGAGAGAGAGAGAGAGAGAGAGAGAGAGAGAAAATAAAGAATAAATGATAAATGAAGAAGAACGAACGAGAATAAGATTAGGATAAGACAGTTTAGCAAATACGAGAAAGAGAAAGAAATGATGATAAAGATGAGATATGAAGGAGCGAATAACATGCAAATATTTGACGGAGAAGAAGAAAAAGAAGAGAAGAAAGAGGAGGAGAAGGAGGAGGCAAGAAAGGAGGAAGAAGCTGATAATGATGGATAAAAAAAGAAGTAAGAAAATGCATAAGAAGAGGAGGAGGAAGCGATGGAGGTAAAGGAGAAGAAGATGGAAGGATAGAAAAATGAAGAAAGGAGAAGAAAAAAAAGGAAAACCAAAACAAGAAAAGGAAGAGGATGAGCGAGAAAGGGAAGAAGGAGAATAAGGATAATCCTGAAGAAAGGAAAGAGAAGGGAAGAAAAAAGGAAGAGAATATCAGAACAAGAGAAAGAAAAGGACGAGAAAGAAGGGAAGGAAAAGGAGAATAAGGAAAATGATGAAGAAAGGGAAAGGAAAAAAAGAGGGAAGGGGAAGAAAAAGAAGAAAAGGCAGAACAAGAGAGGAAAAAGGATGAGAAAGAAGGGAAGGAAAAGGAGAATAAGAATAATGGTAATGAAAGGGATGAGCGGAAAGGGAGAGGAAAAAATGAAGAAAAGAGAAGAAAAAGAAGAAAATCCGGAGCGAGAAAAGGAAGTGGACGAGAAAGAAGAAGAAAAAAAAATAATAATAATAAAGAGAAAAGGAAGAGGAGAAAAGGAAAGGTGTAAAAATAGAAGAGGAGGAAGAAGATGAGGGAAGAGAAGGACGAGGTGGAAGAGGAGGAGAAGAAAATAAGAAAGAGAGAAAAGAGAAGAAAAGACGTGGAGGGAGAAACAAAAATAAGAAAGATAAAAATAAAAGGAGGAGGAGGAGGAGAGAGAGAGAGAGAGAGAGAGAGAGAGAGAGAGAGAGAGGGATAGAGAATGTTAAACAGTGAAATATTTTTTGATAAGTGAAGCGTCAAACTGATTTATTGGTCAGTAAGTTTGCGCTGCTGACTTTATTCTCTCTCTCTCTCTCTCTCTCTCTCTCTCTCTCTCTCTGTAATAAATCATGTTCTAACTAAATATGAGTTTGACGACTGATTGAGAGAGAGAGAGAGAGAGAGAGAGAGAGAGAGAAAGCTCAATCTTTTCTCAAACTTTCAAGGTCAAGAAATGAGTGAAATTTGAACGAAAGAGAACTGGAAAGAAACTCTCTCTCTCTCTCTCTCTCTCTCTCTCTCTCTCTCTCTCTCTCTCTCTCTCTCTCTCTCTCTCTCTCTCTCTCTCTCATAATCTATATTTGTACCTTTTTTCTTTTTTTTCTCTCCCCATGATAATTCCTTTCTTCCTTTGTCTCTTCCTCCTCCTCCTCCTCCTCCTCCTCCTCCTCCTCCTCCTCCTCACAAATTATCTCTGTTCCCTAGATAGCCGTCCTCTCCTCCTTTTCCTGTCTCTTCCTCCTTTGCTCCTCTCCCTCCTCTTCTCCTAATTTTTCTTCCCTCTTCCCCTTTTCCTTATTCTTTACCCTCTTGTCAACCTCTTCGCCCCCTTTTCTATTTTCCCTTTCTCTTTATTCTTCTTACATTCTTTGCTTTTCATATATTCTTTTCTCTCCTGTTTCCTTCACTTCTACATTTTCGTCCTTCCTTTCTTCCTTCCCTCCCATTTACTCCTTCTCCGTTCACTAGTATTTCTTCCCCTCCATGTTTTCCACTTTTCCTTCTCTCCTCTTCTATCTCCTCTCTACCTCTCCTCTTCTTTCCTCAACCAGTTCGTGTATCCGTGGTGCAGTGTTTAGCTTGCCTTCCTACAGATCCAAGGGCCTGCGTTCGAATCCAGGCCCTGACGGTCGGCGCGCAGCCCACACATCTGTTCATCCTCCCTTTGGGGCTTGTAGCTAAATGGGAACCTGGGGAAACCTAGGCAAAGAAAACAGTGGTAACCGCCCTGTCACACTGGCCCTGTGTCTCTGGTGATTGGTTATTTCCCGCCACAGGCTCAAGGGCTCATAAGACCGAGACCACTCTCAGCCTTATAGTTATTTTTGTTAGGTCCTGCTTATAGCGTCGGTAGGCTTTCTTGAGGGGTCTCTTGGACGACCCCAGCCCGTTAGTGGAGCTGGCGAATTTTATTTATAGTGGCTGCCGTGATGTATGGCTCTGATTTGGCCCATGCTGTCCCCCGATGAGTCAGGGTTGATTGAAGATCTGGGCAGCATGTGGGTAATCTTCCGCTACTCCACGATGGTTGAAATTTGTCAGTGTTCATCCGTGGGACTCGAACCTTGGTCCTCTTGCTCACCATGCCTGAACGCTGACAACTCGGCCACCAACTTTGCCTCTACTTTACTTTACCTTTCCTCTTATTTTCTAACTTCTCCCACGCTAAGCTCTCCAAATAGTTTCTCTCCCACGTTTTCTTCTCTTGCTCTCCTCTCACATCTCTCCGTCCCTCTCTCTCCCTCTCCGTCATTCCCTCTTCCCTTTTCTTTCTCTTTGAATGGTTCTCTCTCCCTAACCGTAGTTTACCTAACATCTGCATATCTCACCTTTCCTTTAGTCTTTCCGTCATCTACTCTCCCTTATCTCCCCCCCTTACTTTCCCTTTCTATCTCTCCCTCTGTTCTGCTTCCTCTCCCTCCCTTGGCTTACTGTACCTTCCCTCCCTCATATTTTCTCTCTTCCCTATTCACTTCTTTTTCTCTTCCGTCTCTTTCTTTCCTCCTTTTTCTCTTCTCTCTCTTCTACTATTCTCTCTTCAACATAATATAATCTTACCTCTCCTTATCTTCTCTCTCTACCTTATTCCTTCATTTATCTTCTCTCCCTTCTCTCTATTCCTCTGCTTCCCTCTCCCTTTGTTATCTTCCTTTTTTCTCTCTTCTCTCTCTCCCCCTCATCAACCTTACCTGTCCCCATCTTCTCTCATCTCCTTTCTCCCCCTACGCAGCATCCATCTTCTTCCTTCCTTCCTCCTCCTCCTCCTCCTCCGCCTCTTTCTCCCTCTCCCGCCTCTCACCCTCCCTCTCATAACAGTTACTTCACTCACAAGTCTCTCCAGGTGTTCAGAGTTACCTGGTCAACTAATTTACACCTGAGACAGAGAGAGAGAGAGAGAGAGAGAGAGAGAGAGAGAGA